>NC_049204.1:42679553-42979553 GCF_013347855.1 Anguilla anguilla
TTTTTGGACCGCTACTCCTCCCAGAGTTTTCGCACCACATACATGTGCAATATGTCAAATCGAGCGGCCTGATCGGGAATGGTGTGCTATTACTTTGTGGAAAGTTTGGGTGGACGGTTTTTGAAATATTTGAATTTTTGTGGGCAATTTTTCCCATAGAGAATGAATGGCGGAATGTTCACCTTTGTGATGTCACAATGCTCTGTCTTCTCACCCTTGTGATGTCACAATGGTCTGTCTTCTAGCAGCAGTGCTCTGGTCTCTCTCTAGATTTGAACATTCTGCCATTCATCTCTATGGGGAAAAATTGCCCACAAATTGTGCAATGCCTCATTGGACATGGTCGAGAGTCCTATGTCCATTGGTGTAGATCAGCCTCGCCCCTCTTCCTGATTGGCCGATGTTTGATATTTCATAACTTTTGAACCGTTTGTCATAGAGAACTCTGGGTCGCATCATTGGACTCAGTAAAGACCTAGCAACGGCCTAGAACTCCATAGAAACCCCCTACCAACCCCATAGCAACTACCTAGAACTGCATAGCAACGGCCTAGAACTCCATAGTAACCACCTACAAACACATTAGCAACCACCTGGAACACCGTAGCAAATGCCTGGCAACACCCTAGCAGCCGGCTATAACGCCATAGCAACCACATAGCAACACCATAGCAACCACCTGGAACACCATAGCAACCACCTAGCAACACCCTAGCAACCACCTAGAATACCCTAGCAACCACCTAGCAACACCCTAGCAACCACCTAGAATACCCTAGCAACCACCTAGCAACACCCTAGCAACCACCTGGAACACCATAACTGCCTAGCAACACCCTAGCAACCGCCTAGAACTCCATAGCAACCACCTACCAACCACTTAGCATACCCTAGCAACCACCTAGCAATGCCCTAGCAACCACCTGGAGCTATATAGCAACCACCTGAAACTCCATAGCAACCACCTAGCACCACCCTAGCGACCGCCTAGAATTCCATGAAACCACTTAGAACTCCATAGAACCACCTAGCAACACCCTAGCAACTGCCTCAGACATCATAGCAACTACCTACCACTGTTCACTCCGTTCAGCACAAAGTCGACTTTGCGTTGGCGGCAACCACACTTCACAATTTCTGCAGGAATTGTCTAGTTAGTGTGGTTGCCTAAGGGCAACTACACTATTATTATTGCACATATTATTATTATTATTTATTATTTATTCCACGCATTTTTTGGACCGCTACTCCTCCCACAGTTTTAGCGCTACATACACGTACAATAAATCAAATCGAGCGGCTTGATCGGGAATGGTGTGCTATTACTTTTTGGAAAGATTGAGTGGACGGTTTTGGAAATATTTGAATTTTTGTGGGCAATTTTTCCCATAGAGAATGAATGGCGGAATGTTCACCTTTGTGATGTCACAATGCTCTGTCTTCTCACCCTTGTGATGTCACAATGGTCTGTCTTCTAGCAGCAGTACTCTGGTATCTCTCTAGATTTGAACATTCTGCCATTCATCTCTATAGGGAAAAAATTCCCGCAAACTGTGCAATGCCTCATTGGCCATGGTAGAGAGTCCCTTGTCCATTGGTGTAGATCAGCCTCGCCCCCCTTCCTGATTGGCCGATGTTTGATATTCCATAACTTTTGAACCGTTTGTCATAGAGAACTATGGGTGGCGACATTGGACTCAGTAAAGACCTAGCAACTGCCTAGAACTCCATAGCAACCCCTAGCAACATCCTAGCAACCGGCTCTAACTCCATAGCAACAACCTAGCAACACCCTAGCAACCGGCTATTACTCCATAGCAACCACCTAGCAACACCATAGCAACCACCTAGAACTCCATAGCAACCACCTAGCAACACCCTAGCAACCACCTGGAACACCATAGCAACCACCTAGCAACACCCTAGCAACGACCTGGAACACCATAGCAACCAGCTAGCAACACCTTAGCAACCACCTGGAACACCATAGCAACCACCTAGCAACACCATAGCAACCGCCTAGAACTCCATAGCAACAACCTAGCAACACCCTAGCAACCGGTATTACTCCATAGCAACCACCTAGCAACACCATAGCAACCACCTAGAACTCCATAGCAACCACCTAGCAACACCCTAGCAACCACCTGGAACACCATAGCTACCACCTAGCAACACCCTAGCAACAATCTGGAACACCATAACAACTGCCTAGCAACACCCTAGCAACCACATGGAACACCAAAGCAACGACCTAGCAACACCCTAGCAACCACCTAGAACTCCATAGCAACCACCTAGCAACACCCTAGCAACCGCCTAGAACTCCATAGCAACCACCTAGCAATACCCTAGCAACCATCTAGAACTCCTTAGCAACCACCTAGCAACACCCTAGCAACGGCCTAGAACTCCATAGCAACGACCTAGCAACACCATAGCAACCGCCTAGAACTCCATAGCAACCACCTAGCAACACCCTAGCAACCACCTAGCAACACCCTAGCAACCGCCTAGAACTCCATAGCAACCACCGAGCAACACCCTAGCAACCACCTAGAACTCCATAGCAACCACCTAGCAACACCCTAGCAACGGCCTAGAACTCCCTAGCAACCACCTAGCAACACCATAGCAACCGCCTAGAACTCCATAGCAACCACCTGGAACACCATAGCAACCAACTAGCAACACCATAGCAACCACTTGGAACACCATAACAACTGCCTAGCAACACCCTAGCAACCACTTGGAACACAATAGCAACCACCTAGCAACACCCTAGCAACCACCTAGAACTCCATAGCAACCACCTAGCAACACCATAGCAACCGCCTAGAACTCCATAGCAACCACCTAGCAACACCCTAGCAACCACCTAGCAACACCATAGCAACCGCCTAGAACTCCATAGCAACCACCTAGCAACACCCTAGCAACCACCTGGAACACCATAGCAACCACCTAGCAACACCTTAGCAACCACTTGGAACACCATAACAACTGCCTAGCAACACCCTAGCAACCGCTTGGAACACCATAACAACTGCCTAGCAACACCCTAGCAACCGCCTATAACTTCATAGCAACCACCTAGAATACCCTAGCAACCCCCAAGCAACCACCTGGAACTCCATAGCAACCACCCAACAACACACTAGCAACCACCTGGAACACCATAGCAAATGCCTAGCAACACCCTAGCAACCAGCTATAACTCCAAAGCAACCACCTAGCAACACCAGAGCAACCACCTAGAACTCCATAGCAACCACCTAGCAACACCCTAGCAACCACCTGGAACACCATAGCAACCACCTAGCAACACCCTAGCAACCACCTGTAACACCATAACAACTGCCTAGCAACACTATAGCAACAACCTAGCAACATGCTAGCAACCACCTAGCAACACCCTAGCAACCGCCTATAACTCCATAGCAACCACCTAGCAACATCCTAGCAGCCACCTAGAATACCCTAGCAACACCCTAGCAACCGGCTATAACTCCATAGCAACCACCTAGCAACACCCTAGCAACCACCTGGAACACCATAACAACTGCCTAGCAACACCCTAGCAACCGCCTAGAACTCCATAGCAACCACCTACCAACCACTTAGCATACCCTAGCAACCACCTAGCAATGCCCTAGCAACCACCTGGAGCTCAACAGCAACCACCTGAAACTCCATAGCAACCACCTAGCACCACCCTAGCGACTGCCTAGAATTCCATGAAACCACTTAGAACTCCATAGAACCACCTAGCAACACCCTAGCAACTGCCTCAGACATCATAGCAACTACTTACCACTGTTCACTCCGTTCAGCACAAAGTCGACTTTGCGTTGGCGGCAACCACACTTCACAATTTCTGCAGGAATTGTCTAGTTAGTGTGGTTGCCTTAGGGCAACTACACTATTATTATCGCACATATTATTATTATTATTCATATATTTTATTCTTTCCACCCATTTTTTGGACCGCTACTCCTCCCAGAGTTTTCACACCACATACACGTGCCATATGTCAAAATGACCGGCTTCTTTGGGAATCGTGTGCTATTACTTTGTGGAAAGTTTCGCTGCACGGTTTTTGAGAAATATTAATTTTTATGCCCAATTTTTCCCCATAGAGATGAATGGAGAAGGTGACGTCATTCATATGCGAACGGTGAAGTTACAGCATTGGTCGGCTTTGCACACGTGATGCGGTCAGCTCTACGGTCTCAGCAGGCAGGATAGGAAATAGCTGATTGCGGAAGTGAAAGAACGATATTCAAAATGAAAAATTACAAATGAAAACGCTGTCAGCTAGGTATATCAACAAACATATGGCTTAGGCATAACCAGAAGTCCTCAATAATAATAGTATTTCACGAGACATTACGCTAATTCGTTGACGACGTTTCGTCACATGCAGCGTCTTAGAATGCTAGTGCTAACACACAGTGAATGGCTTTTATGCGATAATGAGAGCACTTTCGGTTGACCTAAAAAAAACGATATTAAAAAACCAACAATATACGTGCTGTTATACCTGGTTAGAAAGCTTATGCTCTCAGCTACTGAATAAACGAATTTTCAAACAAGCCAGACTTTCCGTCTTTGCATGCTAGTGCTAACAAAGAGCGAATACGTTCTATGACATGATGACATAGCTTTCGGTTGACCTAAAAAAACGATATTAAAAAAACAAAAATAGACGTGCTGTTATACCTGGTTAGAAAGCTTATGCTCTCAGCTACTGAATAAACGAATTTTCAAACAAGCCAGACTTTGCGTATTTGCATACTAGTGCTAACAAAGAGCGAATACGTTCTATGACATGATGACATAGCTTTCGGTTGACCTAAAAAAACGATATTAAAAAAACAAAAATAGACGTGCTGTTATACCTGGTTAGAAAGCTTATGCTCTCAGCTACTGAATAAACGAATTTTCGAACAAGCCAGACTTTACTGAAAAGTGCAACAACGCCGTCAACAAAACGTGTGCAGCAGCTTCAGGTCCGGTCTTACTCCAGAAAAAGACGTCAGCTTGTAATACCACACATACTGCATTGAGTGCTCTGTAAGTTTGTAGTACAAACTGCCTTTATCTACACATCGTCGATCTAATAGGTGAGAGAATAAGCTTTCTAACAATGTATAATATGTCAATTTTGACTTTTGTAATACCGTTTTATGTTCCATCGAGTTGGAAACTTTGGTCTCTTTATAACTGCATTACGCATTCAGCTAGTGAAAGCAACGCTTTCTCACCCCAACGCATTTGCTACAGTACACAACTCCGCTCGCTTGTTCATGCACCCCTCGTTATAACAGAAGTTACTAGTACTGGCTACCAGCCGATGCTTATTCACAGAAGCCGTATGCAACTATTTTAACACATTTCTCGCCTCATTTTCTTTCTTAGAAATTTGGGTCGGCTAACACGTAATAGGCTTACCTCTGTCTATGAGTTGGTATCTAAGGTAACAGATTAAACTCTGAATTGCAGCCCAGTTAAATGTTTTTATTTGAATGGTACAAATGAGCTGAACTTAACTTAACACCATCAATCAATCAAATTAATCTCCCTAGCCCTGTCTTGATTTTTAAAATGGTGCGGTGGCGCAGTGTACATATAGGGTTTTTCTAGACCCTCTTAACTGGCCAGCTAGCTTTGTGATTCGCCGTCACTCGTCACAGCATACTGTGCGTAAAACACTGATCTCAAGTATTGATGAAGGGTTCATTTAGCTCTGAATATGCGTGTTGCATATCAACTCGTTGCCGTGATGTTATAGCATGTATACCACACTCTGTCTCTGCTTATACTACAGAAACTGTTCGCTCCGTTCAGCACAAAGTCCACTTTGCGTTGGCGGCAACCACACTTCACAATTTCTGCAGGAATTGTCTAGTTATTATTATTCTATCTTTCCACCCATTTTTTGGACCGCTACTCCTCCCAGAGTTTTCACACCACATACACGTGCCATATGTCAAAATGACCGGCTTCTTTGGGAATCGTGTGCTATTACTTTGTGGAAAGTTTCGCTGCACGGTTTTTGAGAAATATTAATTTTTATGCCCAATTTTTCCCCATAGAGATGAATGGAGAAGGTGACGTCATTCATATGCGAACGGTGAAGTTACAGCATTGGTCGGCTTTGCACACGTGATGCGGTCAGCTCTACGGTCTCAGCAGGCAGGATAGGAAATAGCTGATTGCGGAAGTGAAAGAACGATATTCCAAATGCAAAATTACAAATGAAAACGCTGTCAGCTAGGTATATCAACAAACATATGGCTTAGGCATACCCAGAAGTCCTCAATAATAATAGTATTTCACGAGACATTACGCTAATTCGTTGACGACGTTTCGTCACATGCAGCGTCTTAGAATGCTAGTGCTAACAAACAGTGAACGGCTTTAATGCGAAAATGAGAGCACTTTCGGTTGACCTAAAAAAACGATATAAAAAAACCAACAATATACGTGCTGTTATACCTGGTTAGAAAGCTTATGCTCTCAGCTACTGAATAAACGAATTTTCAAACAAGCCAGACTTTGCGTATTTGCATGCTAGTGCTAACAAAGAGCGAATACGTTCTATGACATGATGACATAGCTTTCGGTTGACCTAAAAAAAACGATATTAAAAAAACAAAAATAGACGTGCTGTTATACCTGGTTAGAAAGCTTATGCTCTCAGCTACTGAATGAACGAATTTTCAAACAAGCCAGACTTTCCGTCTTTGCATGCTAGTGCTAACAAAGAGCGAATACGTTCTATGACATGATGACATAGCTTTCGGTTGACCTAAAAAAACGATATTAAAAAAACAAAAATAGACGTGCTGTTATACCTGGTTAGAAAGCTTATGCTCTCAGCTACTGAATAAACGAATTTTCAAACAAGCCAGACTTTGCGTATTTGCATGCTAGTGCTAACAAAGCGAATACGTTCTATGACATGATGACATAGCTTTCGGTTGACCTAAAAAAACGATATTAAAAAAACAAAAATAGACGTGCTGTTATACCTGGTTAGAAAGTTTATGCTCTCAGCTACTGAATAAACGAATTCTCAAACAAGCCAGACTGTACTGAAAACTGGAACAACGCCGTCAACAGCACATGTGCAGCAGCTTCAGGTCCGGTCTAACTCCAGAAATTTGGGTCAGCTAACACGTAGTAGGCTATCCTGTGTCTATGAGTTCGTATCTAAGGTGACAGATTAAACTCTGAATTGCAGCACAGTTAAATGTTTTTATTTGAATGGTAAAAATGAGCTGAACTTAACGTAAAACCATAAATCAATCACATTAATCTCCCTAGCCCTGTCTTGCTTTTTAAAATGGAGCGGTTGTGCAGTGCAGATATAACGTTTTTCCAAGACCCTCTGAAGTGGCCAGCTAGCTTTATGATTCGCCGTCACTCGTCACAGCATACCGTGAGTAAATCGCTGATCTCAAGTATTGATGAAGGGTTAATTTAGCTCTGAATACGTGTGTTGCAAATGAACTCGTTGCCGTGATGTTATATCATGTATACCATACTATGTCTCTGCTCATGCTACAGAAACTGTTCGCTCCGTTCAGCACAAAGTTGACTTTGCGTTGGCGGCAACCACACATCACAATTTCTGCAGGAATTGTCTAGTTAGTGTGGTTGCCTTAGGGCAACTACACTATTATTATTGCACATATTATTTATTTATTATTATTATTATTCCACCCATTTTTTGGACCGCTACTCCTCCCAGAGTTTTCGCACCACATACACGTGCAATATGTCAAATCGAGCGGCCTGATCGGGAATGGTGTGCTATTACTTTTGGAAAGTTTGGGTGGACGGTTTTTGAAAAATTTGAATTTTTGTGGGCAATTTTTCCCATAGAGAATGAATGGCGGAATGTTCACCTTTGTGATGTCACAATGCTCTGTCTTCTCACCCTTGTGATGTCACAATGGTCTGTCTTCTAGCAGCAGTACTCTGGTCTCTCTATAGATTTGAACATTCTGCCATTCATCTCTATAGGGAAAAAATGCCCACAAATTGTGCAATGCCTCATTGGCCATGGTAGAGAGTCCCTTGTCCATTCGTGTAGATCAGCCTCGCCCCCCTTCCTGATTGGCCGATTTTTGATATTCCATAACTTTTGAACCGTTTGTCATAAAGAACTATGTGTCGCGACATTGGACTCAGTAAAGACCTAGCAACCGCCTAGAACTCCATAGCAACCCCCTAGCAACACCCTAGCAACCACCTAGCAACACCATAGCAACGGTCTAGAACTCCATAGCAACCACCTAGCAACACACTAGCAAACACCTGGAACACCATAGCAAATGCCTGACAACACCCTAGCAACCGGCTATAACGCCATAGCAACCACCTAGAACACCATAGCAACCACCTAGCAACACCCTAGCAACCACCTGGAACACCATAGCAACCACCTAGCAACACCCTAGCAACAATCTGGAACACCATAACAACTGCCTAGCAACACCCTAGCAACCACATGGAACACCATAGCAACGACCTGGCAACACCCTAGCAACCGGCTATAACGCCATAGCAACCACCTAGCAACACGCTAGCAACCACCTGGATCACCATAGACACCACCTAGCAACACCATAGCAACAATCTGGAACACCATAACAACTGCCTAGCAACACCCTAGCAACCACATGGAACACCATAGCAACGACCTAGCAACACCCTTGCAACCACCTGGAACACCATAACAACTGCCTAGCAACACCCTAGCAACCGCCTAAAACTCCATAGCAACCACCTAGCAACATCCTAGCAACCACTTAGAATACCCTAGCAAACACCTAGCAACACCCTAGCAACCACCTGAACACCATAGCAACCACCTAGCAACACCCTAGCAACAATCTGGAACACCATAACAACTGCCTAGCAACACCCTAGCAACCACATGGAACACCATAGCAACGACCTAGCAACACCCTAGTAACCACCTAAAACTCCATAGTAACCACCTAGCAACACCCTAGCAAGCACGTAGAACTCCATAGCAACCACCTAGCAAAACCATAGCAACCACCTAGAACTCCATAGCAACCACCTAGCAACACCCTAGCAACCACATGGAACACCATAGCAATGACCTGGCAACACCCTAGCAACCGGCTATAACGCCATAGCAACCACCTAGCAACACCCTAGCAACCACCTAGCAACACCATAGCAACAATCTGGAACACCATAACAACTGCCTAGCAACACCCTAGCAACCACATGGAACACCATAGCAACGACCTAGCAACACCCTAGCAACCGCCTAAAACTCCATAGCAACCACCTAGCAACATCCTAGCAACCACTTAGAATACCCTAGCAAACACCTAGCAACACCCTAGCAACCACCTGGAACACCATAGCAACCACCTAGCAACACCCTAGCAACAATCTGGAACACCATAACAACTGCCTAGCAACACCCTAGCAACCACATGGAACACCATAGCAACGCCCTAGCAACACCCTAGCAACCACCTAAAACTCCATAGCAACCACCTAGCAACACCCTAGCAACCACCTAGAACTCCATAGCAACCACCTAGCAAAACCATAGCAACCGCCTAGAACTCCATAGCAACCACCTAGCAACACCCTAGCAACCACTTAGATCTCCATAGCAACCCGCTAGCAACACCCTAGCAACAACCTAGAACTCCATAGCAACCACCTTACAACACACTAGCAACCACCTGGAACACCATAGCAAATACTGGCAACACCCTAGCAACCACCTAGCAACACCATAGCAACCACCTGGAACACCATAGCAACCACCTAGCAACACCCTAGCAACCACCTGGAACACCATAACAACTGCCTAGCAACACCCTAGCAACCACCTATAACTCCATAGCAACCACCTAGCAACATCCTAGCAAACACCTAGAATACCCTAGCAACACCCTAGCAACTGCCTATAACTCCATAGCAACCACCTAGCAACATCCTAGCAACCACTTAGAATACCAAAGCAACCACCTAGAAACACCCTAGCAACCACCCTGAACACCATAACAACTGCCTAGCAACACCCTAGCAACTGCCTAGAACTCCATAGCAACCACCTTGCAACACCCTAGCAACAACCTGGAACACCATAGCAACCACCTAGCAACACCCTAGCAACCACCTGGAACACCATAACAACTGCCTAGCAACACCATAGCAACCACCTAGCAACATCCTAGCAACCACCTAGAACTCCATAGCAACCACGTAGCAACACCCTAGCAACCACCTGGAACACCATAACAACTGCCTAGCAACACCATAGCAACCACTTAGAATACCCTAGCAACCTCCTAGCAACACCCTAGCAACCACCTAGAACTCCATAGCAACCACCTAACAACACCATAGTAACCACCTAGAACTCCATAGCAATCACCTAGCAACATCCTAGCAACCAATTAGAATGCCCTAGCAACCCCCTAGCAACACCCTAGCAACCGGCTATAACTCCATAGCAACCACCTAGCAACACCATCGTAACCACCTAAAACTCCTTAGCATCCACCAAGCAACACCCTAGCAACCACCTAGAATACCCTAGAAACCACCAGGAATACCATAACAACTGCCTAGCAACACCCTTGCATCCACCCGAAACTTCATAGCAACCACCTAGCAACACCCTAGCAACTGCCTCAATCTTCATAGCAACTACCTACCACTGTTCACTCTGTTCAGCTGAAAGTCAACTTTGCATGGGCGGCAACCACACTTCACAATTTCTGCAGGAATTGTCTAGTTATTATTATTTCTTTCCACCCATTTTTTGGACCGCTACTCCTCCCAGAGTTTTCGCACCACATACACGTGCAATATGTCAAATCGAGCGGCTTGATCGGGAATGGTGTGCTATTACTTTGTGGAAAGATTGGTTGCACGGTTTTTGAAAAATTTGAATTTTTGTGGGCAATTTTTCCCATAGAGAATGAATGGCGGAATGTTCACCTTTGTGATGTCACAATGCTCTGTCTTCTCACCCTTGTGATGTCACAATGCCCTGTGTTCTGGCAGCAGTACTCTGGTCTCTCTCTAGATTTGAACATTCTGCCATTCATCTCTATAGGGAAAAAATTCCCGCAAATTGTGCAATGCCTCATTGGCCATGGTAGAGAGTCCCTTGTCCATTGGTGTAGATCAGCCTCGCCCCCCTTCCTGATTGGCCGATGTTTGATATTTCATAACTTTTGAACCGTTTGTCATAGAGAACTATGGGTGGCGACATTGGACTCAGTAAAGACCTAGCAACCGCCTAGAACTCCATAGCAACCTCTAGCAACATCCTAGCAACCGACTCTAACTCCATAGCAACCACCTAGCAACACCCTAGCAACCACCTGGAACACCATAGCAACCACCTAGCAACACCCTAGCAACGACCTGGAACACCATAGCAACCAGCTAGCAACACCTTAGCAACCACCTGGAACACCATAGCAACCACCTAGCAACACCATAGCAACCGCCTAGAACTCCATAGCAACCACCTAGCAACACCCTAGCAACCACCTAGAACTCCATAGCAACAACCTAACAACACACTAGCAACCACCTGGAACACCATAGCAAATGCCTGGCTACACCCTAGCAACCACCTAGAACTCCATAGCAACCACCTAGCAACACCATAGCAACCACCTAGCAACCACCTGGAACACCATAACAACAGCCTAGCAACACCCTAGCAACCGCTTAAAACTCCATAGCAACCACCTAGCAACATCCTAGCAACCACTTAGAATACCCTAGCAACCCCCAAGCAACACCCTAGCAACCACCTAGAACTCCATAGCAACCACCTAACAACACACTAGCAACCACCTGGAACACCATTGCAAATGCCTGGCTACACCCTAGCAACCACCTAGAACTCCATAGCAACCACCTAGCAACACCATAGCAACCACCTAGCAACACCCTAGCAACCACCTGGAACACCATAACTGCCTAGCAACACCCTAGCAACTGCCTATAACTCCATAGCAACCACCTAGCAACATCCTAGCAACCACCTAGAATACCCTAGCAACACCCTAGCAACCGCCTATAACTCCATAGCAACCACCTAGCAACATCCTAGCAACCACTTAGAATACCCTAGCAACCCCCTAGCAACCACCTAGAACTCCATAGCAACCACCTAGCAACACCATAGCAACCGCCTAGAACTCCATAGCAACCACCTAGCAACATCCTAGTAACCACTTAGAATACCCTAGCAACCACCTAGCAATGCCCTAGCAACCACCTGGAGCTCAATAGCAACCACCTGAAACTCCATAGCAACCACCTAGCACCACCCTAGCGACCGCCTAGAATTCCATGAAACCACCTAGAACTCCATAGAACCACCTAGCAACACCCTAGCAACTGCCTCAAACATCATAGCAACTACCTACCACTGTTCACTCTGTTCAACAGAAAGTCGACTTTGCATTGGCGGCAACCACACTTCACAATTTCTGCAGGAATTGTCTAGTTATTATTATTATTCCACCCATTTTTTGGACCGCTACTCCTCCCAGAGTTTTCACACCACATACACGTGCCATATGTCAAAATGACCGGCTTCTTTGGGAATCGTGTGCTATTACTTTGTGGAAAGTTTCGCTGCACGGTTTTTGAGAAATATTAATTTTTATGCCCAATTTTTCCCCATAGAGATGAATGGAGAAGGTGACGTCATTCATATGCGAACGGTGATTGTTACAGCATTGGTCGGCTTTGCACACGTGATGCGGTCAGCTCTACGGTCTCAGCAGCCAGGATAGGAAATAGCTGATTGCGGAAGTGAAAGAACGATATTCCAAATGAAAAATTACAAATGAAAACGCTGTCAGCTAGGTATATCAACAAACATATGGCTTAGGCATACCCAGAAGTCCTCAATAATAATAGTATTTCACGAGATATTACGCAAATTCGTTGACGACGTTTCGTCACATGCAGCGTCTTAGAATGCTAGTGCTAACAAACAGTCATGGCTTTAATGCGATAATGAGAGCACTTTCGGTTGACCTAAAAAAACGATATTAAAAAACCAAAAACAGACGTGCTGTTATACCTGGTTAGAAAGCTTATGCTCTCAGCTACTGAATAAACGAATTTTCAAACAAGCCAGACTTTGCGTATTTGCATGCTAGTGCTAACAAAGAGCGAATACGTTCTATGACATGATGACATAGCTTTCGGTTGACCTAAAAAAACGATATTAAAAAAACAAAAATAGACGTGCTGTTATACCTGGTTAGAAAGCTTATGCTCTCAGCTACTGAATAAACGAATTCTCAAACAAGCCAGACTGTACTGAAAACTGGAACAACGCCGTCAACAGCACGTGTGCAGCAGCTTCAGGTCCGGTCTAACTCCAGAAATTTGGGTCGACTAACACGTAGTACGCTATCCTGTGTCTATGAGTTCGTATCTAAGGTAACAGATTAAACTCTGAATTGCAGCACAGTAAAATATTTTTATTTGAATGGTAAAAATGAGCTGAACTTAACGTAAAACCATAAATCAATCACATTAATCTCCCTAGCCCTGTCTTGCTTTTTAAAATGGAGCGGTTGTGCAGTGCAGAGATAACGTTTTTCCAAGACCCTCTGAAGTGGCCAGCTAGCTTTATGATTCGCCGTCACTCGTCACAGCATACCGTGAGTAAATCGCTGATCTCAAGTATTGATGAAGGGTTAATTTAGCTCTGAATATGTGTGTTGCAAATGAACTGGTTGCCGTGATGTTATAGCATGTATAGCATACTCTGTCTCTGCTTATACTACAGAAACTGTTCACTCCGTTGAGCACAAAGTTGACTGCGTTGGCGGCAACCACACTTCACAATTTCTGCAGGAATTGTCTAGTTAGTGTGGTTGCCTTAGGGCAACTACACTATTATTATTGCACATATTATTATTATTTTTTTTATTATTCTATCTTTCCACCCATTTTTTGGACCGCTACTCCTCCAAGAGTTTTCGCACCACATACACGTGCAATATGTCAAATCGAGCGGCTTGATCGGGAATGGTGTGCTATTACTTTGTGGAAAGATTGGTTGCACGGTTTTTGAAAAATTTGAATTTTTCTGGGCAATTTTTCCCATACAGAATGAATGGCGGAATGTTCACCTTTGTGATGTCACAATGCTCTGTCTTCTCACCCTTGTGATGTCACAATGCCCTGTCTTCTGGCAGCAGTACTCTGGTCTCTCTCTAGATTTGAACATTCGGCCATTCATCTCTATGGGGAAAAATTGCCCACAAATTGTGCAATGCCTCATTGGACATGGTAGAGAGTCTTTTGTCCATTGGTGGAGATCAGCCTCGCCCCATTCCTGATTGGCTGATGTTTGATATTTCATAACTTTTGAACCGTTTGTCATAGAGAACTATGGGTCGCGTCATTGGACTCAGTAAAGACCTAGCAACCGCCTAGAACTCCACAGCAACCCCCTAGAAACACCCTAGCAACCACCTAAAACACCCTAGCAACGGCCTAGAACTCCATAGCAACCACCTAACAACACACTAGCAACCACCTATAACTCCATAGCAACCGCCTAGCAACACCCTAGCAACCGCCTATAACTCCATAGCAACCACCTAGCAACACCCTAGCAACCGCCTAGAACTCCATAGCAACCACCTAGCAACACCCTAGCAACCACCTAGAATTCCATAGCAACCACCTAGCAACACCCTAGCAACGGCCTAGAACTCCATAGCAACCACCTAGCAACACCCTAGCAACCACCTAGAACTCCATAGCAACCACTTGGCAACACCATAGCAACCACTTAGAATACCCTAGCAACACCCTAGAAACACCCTAGCAACCACCTAGCAACACCCTAGCAACCGCCTAGAACTCCATAGCAACCGCCTAGCAACACCCTAGCAACACCCTAGCAACCACCTAGAACTCCATAGCAACCACCTAGCAACACACTAGCAACGGCCTAGATCTCCATAGCAACCACCTAGCAACACCTTAGCAACCACCTAGAACTCCATAGCAACCACCTAGCAACATCCTAGCAACCACTTCGAATACCCTAGCAACCCCCTAGCAACACCCTAGCAACCACCTAGAACTCCATAGCAACCACCTAGCAACACCCTAGCAACCGCCTAGAACTCCATAGCAACCACCTAGCAACACCATAGCAACCGCCTAGAACTCCATAGCAACCACCTAGCAACACCCTAGCAACCACCTAGAACTCCATAGCAACCACCTATCAACACCCTAGCAACGGCCTAGAACTCCATAGCAACCACCTAGCAACACCATAGCAACCACCTAGAACTCCATAGCAACCACCTAGCAACATCCTAGCAACCACTTCGAATACCCTAGCAACCCCCTAGCAACACCCTAGCAACCACCTAGAACTCCATAGCAACCACCTAGCAACACCCTAGCAACCACCTAGAACTCCATAGCAACCACCTAGCAACACCATAGCAACCACCTAGAACTCCATAGCAACCACCTAGCAACACCCTAGCAACCACCTAGAACTCCATAGCAACCACCTAGCAACACCCTAGCAACGGCCTAGAACTCAATAGCAACCACCTAGCAACGCCATAGCAACCGCCTAGAATTCCATAGCAACCACCTAGCAACACCATAGCAACTGCCTAGAACTCAATAGCAACCACCTAGCAACACCCTAGCAACCACCTGGAACACCATAGCATCCACCTAGCAACACCCTAGCAACCACTTGGAACACCATAACAACTGCCTAGCAACACCCTAGCAACCACCTATAACTCCATAGCAACCACCTAGAAACATCCTAGCAACCACTTAGAATACCCTAGCAACCCCCTAGCAATCACCTGGAACTCCATAGTAACCACCTAACAACACACTAGCAACCACCTGGAACACCATAGCAAATGCCTAGCAACACCCTAGCAACCAGCTATAACTCCATAGCAAATGCCTAGCAACACCCTAGCAACTGCCTATAACTCCATAGCAACCACCTAGCAACATCCTAGCAGCCACCTAGAATACCCTTGCAACACCCTAGCAACTGCCTATAACTCCATTGCAAATGCCTAGCAACACCCTAGCAACCGGCTATAACTCCATAGCAACCACCTAGCAACACCCTAGCAACCACCTGGAACACCATAACAACTGCCTAGCTACACCCTAGCAACCGCCTAGAACTCCATAGCAACCACCTAGCAACATCCTAGCAACCACTGAGCATACCCTAGCAACCACCTAGCAATGCCCTAGCAACCACCTGGAGCTCAATAGCAACCACCTGAAACTCCAGAGCAACCACCTAGCACCACCCTAGCGACCGCCTAGAATTCCATGAAACCACTTAGAACTCCATAGAACCACCTAGCAACACCCTAGCAACTGCCTCAGACATCATAGCAACTACCTATCACTGTTCACTCCGTTCAGCACAAAGTCGACTTTGCGTTGGCGGCAACCACACTTCACAATTTCTGCAGGAATTGTCTAGTTATTATTATTATTCTTTCCGCCTGTTTTTTGGACCGCTACTCCTCCCAGAGTTTTCGCACCACATACACGTGCAATATGTCAAATCGAGCGGCTTGATCGGGAATGGTGTGCTATTACTTTGTGGAAAGATTGGTTGCACGGTTTTTGAAAAATTTGAATTTTTGTGGGCAATTTTTCCCCATAGGGAATGAATGGCGGAATGTTCACCCTTGTGATGTCACAATGCTCTGTCTTCTCACCCTTGTGATGTCACAATGCCCTGTCTTCTAGCAGCAGTACTCTGGTCTCTCTCTAGATTTGAACATTCTGCCATTCATCTCTATGGGGAAAAATTGCCCACAAATTGTACAATGCCTCATTGGACATAATATCGAGTCCTTTGTCCATTGGTGTAGATCAGCCTTGCCCCCCTTCCTGATTGGCCGATGTTTGATATTTCATAACTTTTGAACCGTTTGTCATAGAGAACTATGGGTCGCGTCATTGGACTCAGTAAAGACCTAGCAACCGCCTAGAACTCAATAGCGAACCCCTAGCAACACCCTAGCAACCACCTAGAACACCCTAGCAACGGCCTAGAACTCCATAGCAACCACCTAACAACACACTAGCAAACACCTGGAACACCATAGCAAATGCCTGGCAACACCCTAGCAACCGGCTATAACGCCATAGAAACCACCTAGCAACACCATAGTAACCACCTAGAACACCATAGCAACCACTTAGCAACACCCTAGCAACCACCTGGAATACCATAGCAACCACCTAGCAACACCCTAGGAACAATCTGGAACACCATAACAACTGCCTAGCAACACCCTAGCAACCACATGGAACACCATAGCAACGAGCTAGCAACACCCTAGCAACCACCTGGAACACCATAACAACTGCCTAGCAACACCCGAGCAACCGCCTAAAACTCCATAGCAACCACCTAGCAACATCCTAGCAACCACTTTGAATACCCTAGCAACCGCCTAGCAACACCCTAGCAACCACCTGGAACACCATAGCAACCACCTAGCAACACCCTAGCAACAATCTGGAACACCATAACAACTGCCTAGCAACACCCTAGCAACCACATGGAACACCATAGCAACGACCTAGCAACACCCTAGCAACCACCTAGAACTCCATAGCAACCACCTAGCAACACCCTAGCAACCACCTAGAACTCCATAGCAACCACCTAGCAACATCCTAGCAACCACTTTGAATACCCTAGCAACCCCCTAGCAACACCCTAGCAACCACCTAGAACTCCATAGCAACCACCTAGCAACACCCTAGCAACCACCTAGAACTCCATAGCAACCACCTAGCAACACCATAGCAACCGCCTAGAACTCCATAGCAACCACCTAGCAACACCCTAGCAACCGCCTAGAACTCCATAGCAACCACCTAGCAACACCCTAGCAACGGCCTAGAACTCCATAGCAACCACCTAACAACACACTAGCAACCACCTATGACTCCATAGCAACTGCCTAGCAACACCCTAGCAACCGCCTAGAACTCCATAGCAACCACCTAGCAACACCCTAGCAACCACCTAGAACTCCATAGCAACCACCTAGCAACACCATAGCAACCACTTACAATACCCTAGCAACCCCCTAGAAACACCCTAGCAACCACCTATAACTCCATAGCAACCACCTAGCAACATCCTTGCAACCACCTAGAATACCCTAGCAACACCCTAGCAACCGCCTATAACTCCATAGCAACCACCTAGCAACACCCTAGCAACCACTTAGAATACCCTAGCAACCCCCTAGCAACCACCTAGAACTCCATAGCAACCACCTAGCAACACCCTAGCAACCGCCTAGAACTCCATAGCAACCACCTAGCAACACCATAGCAACCGCCTAGAACTCCATAGCAACCACCTAGCAACACCATAGCAACTGCCTAGAACTCCATAGCAACCACCTAGCAACATCCTAGCAACCACTTAGAATACCCTAGCAACCCCCTAGCAACACCCTAGCAACCACCTAGAACTCCATAGCAACCACCTAGCAACACCCTAGCAACTGCCTAGAACTCCATAGCAACCACCTAGCAACACCCTAGCAACCACCTAAAACTCCATAGCAACCACCTAGCAACACCCTAGCAACGGCCTAGAACTCCATAGCAACCACCTAGCAACACCATAGCAACCACCTAGAACTCCATAGCAACCACCTAGCAACACCCTAGCAACGGCCTAGAACTCCATAGCAACCACCTAACAACACCATAGCAACCGCCTAGAACTCCATAGCAACCACCTAGCAACACCCTAGCAACCACCTAGAACTCCATAGCAACCACCTAGCAACATCCTAGCAACCGCCTAGAACTCCATAGCAACCACCTAAAACTCCATAGCAACCACCTAGCAACACCCTAGCAACGGCCTAGAACTCCATAGCAACCACCTAGCAACACCATAGCAACCACCTAGAACTCCATAGCAACCACCTAGCAACACCCTAGCAACGGCCTAGAACTCCATAGCAACCACCTAACAACACCATAGCAACCGCCTAGAACTCCATAGCAACCACCTAGCAACACCCTAGCAACCACCTAGAACTCCATAGCAACCACCTAGCAACACCCTAGCAACCGCCTAGAACTCCATAGCAACCACCTAGCAACACCATAGCAACCGCCTAGAACTCCATAGCAACCACCTAGCAACACCATAGCAACTGCCTAGAACTCCATAGCAACCACCTAGCAACATCCTAGCAACCACTTAGAATACCCTAGCAACCCCCTAGCAACACCCTAGCAACCACCTAGAACTCCATAGCAACCACCTAGCAACACCCTAGCAACTGCCTAGAACTCCATAGCAACCACCTAGCAACACCCTAGCAACCACCTAAAACTCCATAGCAACCACCTAGCAACACCCTAGCAACGGCCTAGAACTCCATAGCAACCACCTAGCAACACCATAGCAACCACCTAGAACTCCATAGCAACCACCTAGCAACACCCTAGCAACGGCCTAGAACTCCATAGCAACCACCTAACAACACCATAGCAACCGCCTAGAACTCCATAGCAACCACCTAGCAACACCCTAGCAACCACCTAGAACTCCATAGCAACCACCTAGCAACATCCTAGCAACCACTTAGAATACCCTAGCAACCCCCTAGCAACCACCTAGAACTCCATAGCAACCACCTAGCAACACCCTAGCAACCGCCTAGAACTCCATAGCAACCACCTAGCAACACCATAGCAACCGCCTAGAACTCCATAGCAACCACCTAGCAACACCATAGCAACTGCCTAGAACTCCATAGCAACCACCTAGCAACATCCTAGCAACCACTTAGAATACCCTAGCAACCCCCTAGCAACACCCTAGCAACCACCTAGAACTCCATAGCAACCACCTAGCAACACCCTAGCAACCGCCTAGAACTCCATAGCAACCACCTAGCAACACCATAGCAACCGCCTAGAACTCCATAGCAACCACCTAGCAACACCCTAGCAACCACCTAGAACTCCATAGCAACCACCTAGCAACACCCTAGCAACGGCCTAGAACTCCATAGCAACCACCTAACAACACCATAGCAACCGCCTAGAACTCCATAGCAACCACCTAGCAACACCCTAGCAACCACCTAGCAACACCATAGCAACCGCCTAGAACTCCATAGCAACCACCTAGCAACACCCTAGCAATGGCCTAGAACTCCATAGCAACCACCTAGCAACACCATAGCAACCACCTAGAACTCCATAGCAACCACCTAGCAACATCCTAGCAACCACTTAGAATACCCTAGCAACCCCCTAGCAACCACCTAGAACTCCATAGCAACCACCTAGCAACACCCTAGAAACCGCCTAGAACTCCATAGCAACCACCTAGCAACACCATAGCAACCGCCTAGAACTCCATAGCAACCACCTAGCAACACCCATCAACCACCTAGAACTCCATAGCAACCACCTAGCAACACCCTAGCAACCACCTAGAATAGCCTAACAACTGCATATAATGCCATATCAACCACCTAGAACACCCTAGCAACCACTTAGAACAGTATAGTAACACCCTAGCAACACCACATCAACTACCTAGCAACACCCTAGCAACCACCGAGAACACCCTAGCAACTGCATACAACACCATAGCAACCACCTAGCAACACACTAGCTTTTAATTTTTCATCTGATTTCAGGTCAATAGCATGGTATCAGTTCAGGACACAATCCACTAACTGGCGGTAATCACAAATAAAAATGTTTATACTGAAAACATCATTGTCTGTAGACTTTATAACTACACAATTCCTGCAGAAATTGTGAAGTGTGGTTGCCGCCAATGCAAAGTCGACTGTGCTGAACAGAGTGAACAGTGTCTGTAGTATGAGCAGAGAAAGAGTATTGTGTATGTGCTATAACATCATGACAACGAGTTGATTTGCGACACTTTTAAAAGCAAATTATAAGCTTTTTGTAAACACCTAGGGAAGACCGCGAATGCAATCATATGCCACAACAGATTTAAGGTGGACCGAAATTTTCGAATCAGGAGCATTTAACATTTCATTACCAAATTACAGATCGTTTTCACATTAGTGTTATCATTATCCACTCACTTGACAAGAGCAACGGATTGCAATGTTTGAACCATAGACTGTAGAAAAATAGATTTGAACTGAATGCTAACTGAACTGAATGCATGCATTTTTTAGAATAAGCAATCGGACCCAGGACCAGGGAATAGAATGCCGTATCAAAAAACATTTGATTGATATAATAAACCTGTGGCGCACTCTTCCAATGGCTGCGACTGGCGTAACTAAACTAGCCTAGATAGTTATAGTTGTGCTTTTATCTTAACTTGGCTAGGTAGATAGCAAAAATTATAATTGGATATAAGTCACCGTCCTTACCTTAGCTATCTATCGATACTTGATATACTACTAAGCTAGCTAGCTTGTGAAAATCCAGTCTCCCAAAGAGAGCGTATCATGGGGGTAGCTATGGTAACGGGGCACGATGGTTCGGATAAATTTTTATAGTGGGAAATTTAGGCTTAGAAAAATACGTTTTAAAGTACATTGAAATGACTGAAGAATAAAGAAATTATGCACATTTGTTTTGTTGTTGCCTAAAGACAACTGGGAAGTGTCACGTTCAACCACCATGGTACTCCTTTAAATAAAATAATCACTTACATTTTTCCTGCAATGTAGTCCATTACACCGAAGTGGAATATAGGCTATAGTCCACACAAAAGTGCCTCCAGTTAAAAATAAACACCGCGCCAGTCAAAACAAAATTGTGTCCAGTTAAAAATGAACACCGCGGAATCACCTTGACCTCTCATCAAAGTGCCGCAGTGTACTAAAGCTCTGAGAGTTGAATAGCACGTCACCAATTCACTTGGTATTCCAACAGAGACGGTTAACCAGCGAAAGCCTACGATCAAAATCTTCATACATTCATCTATTTTGCTCACATTTTGTATCGTTCTTTGGCAGAAGGTTTGGTAAGACTTTCGTTTTCATACATACATTTAATCTTGTCTAGGTAAGACAGAGAAAAGACGGTAATGTTAGTTGGCCGACTCCCGGTGCTGCGTCAGCTAACACTAGCTAACCAGGTACATTAGCCCTACCTATTAGCTAGCTAGGTTAGCTAAGGTTCCGGCTAACGGCGAACAATTGGACTGAACATCTAATTCATTCGTATCGTAGTGATTATAGATTTGTCCGTTGGCAGAAGGTTTGCTAAGACTTTCGTTTTCAGACAAAAAAATGCTGTAGCGGTAGCTAGCTGGCGGTAGCTAAGTGCATATCAGCGTATATGACGAAGCGTGTTGATAAGCGTACCGATGGCTAGTCCTAGTCTACTTACACCACTATATCCCCGAGGTTTAGAAAATGTAAGCCTGTGTTTGGTTAATTTTATTATTATGCAAATTCCTTTAACTGAAGGTTTCTACGACGGCGATCGTGACCACAACACATAGCTATTTTTGTGGATAAAATTGCATTCCTTATTTTATTTTCTGTTAAATATATTTAATTAATATCCAGGGGACATAGCCAACTAGTACTTGCACGTTGCCTGACACGTGTAGCCCTACCTATTAGCTAGCTAGGTTAGCTAACGTTCCGGCTAACGGGTGCTGTGTGCGTTGTGTTGATAGAAGCATACCGATGGCTAGCGCTAGAAGTCTACTTACACCACTATATCACCGAGTTTCAGAAAATGTAAGCCCGTGTTTGGTTAATTTTATTATGCGAATTCATGTAACTGAAGAAACCTATGACGGCGATCGTGACCACGACATTTATTTTTTGTATAGCTATTTTTTTGGGATAAAATAGCATTCATTATTTTATTTTCCGTTAAAACATTTAATTAATATCCAGGGAGATAGCCACCTACTTGCACGTTGCATGACATGTGTAGCCATTTACTAATATGATATGGAAAATGAAGCAAGTTGATGCTGAAAACTTTTAGGTAGGGAGGGCAACATGGAGCTTTAGAATGTCGCCAGCTGTGTATGCGCGTGAGCTCGACAATACATTTCTCACAGAAAAGGTCGTTTGTCGCCCTTTTCAGTTCATTACAGTGGTGATAGAAGTGACCAGATTTAGCCTGTGTTACTGTGCTGTTAGCCTTTATTGATCGCCGCACAAGGTTAATGCGAAGTAGCTAGCACAATCGGACAGCACTAACCCATGAAAATGTACTTTTTACGGTAGCCTACTTGCTCAATCGAACGGTAAATGTAAAAAACATTCGATCATAGTCAGCGACACCGACCTTTTGTGTCACACCCTCAGTATACGGCAAAAGTCCCAATAGAGAATTGAATTAAATATTTTAAAGTTATACATTTTCTGAAATGTTATCGCTTGGCCACAATGAGTGAAACTACGATCCGAACGTATTTGCTGTGTAAATTACGTCAGAAGGATTCAGCTTTGCTGTTTGCTACCTAAACTTCACAGTCCCGATCTTATCATTGATGGAATTTTGAGAGAGTGCGAGCTGAAAGGCCACAAAAAACAGCCAATATATCACATTAATATTCTATATATGTACAATTGCTGTTTACAATACGTTAATTTAAGGCTAAACTGGTGTTTTAATCACAGTACTTATGTTAATTTCCGGAAATACATTTTTCGATTGTCCTCTCTAATTCAGGTTGATATAGAAGATCTCCCGGTTTATTGACCCCACATTCCACAACTGTCCAGTTTCATCACAACAGGTCTGTAATTTGTGTAACGATTAGTTGCGTTTAATTGTGGTAAGTATATATAGATAGATCAGAAGGAGACTTAAGGTGTGATTGTGATTAGAGGACAATAGTTGTTGCAGAGTACTGCTCCAGTTTTTTTTTTTCCAGAGTTGGCTGGCCATTCAGAGAAGGACTACAGAGTGTTCCAGTTCTGCCCTCTACAGTTCGGTAGAGGCGCGGTTACAGGTAGGCTATGTAATTAGTATTATACGGACTTTAAACTGGGAAAATTATTATCTGTAAGGAATAAACCACGACGGCATGTCCCGTTATTGTAAAATAATGTACGACGGGGTGGTACCACCGAAGTAGGGTACATTATTTTCCGATAACGGGGCAGCCCGGAGGGGTTTATTGCACATATACAACGGGTTACCAACAATGACTATATATGGTTACTTGAGTATTTATTGATTTTTATCGACTTAATCACCTGAAATTGAAATATTCTTCCGCGGCCGTTTGGGCATATTCTTTTACCGTTGGCAAGCAAAACTCTCGTGGTAGTTGGACTTGCACCGTTGTTAAAAAAATCTCTGGTCGTTAATTCTACGAAAACAACGATTCTGTCAAGAAAAACTAGTTCCTTCTCGTTTTATACCATACAATTAGCAGCAATTTTGGTCATTTTTGTTGTAACAATAATTCAAATTCTACAGAGCAAAATTTCAGTTTTAACTGCTTTAGAATGCTGTATTTTGTAGCGCATTGCTTTTAGAACTTTTAAAAGGCCAATGTGTTCCTTTACTGAGAATTAATGTCCACCCTTGCACCAATCAGAATAGAGTATTCTGCCAAGCCGTTGTATAAATATAATTAAGAAATTCACTATATTAGATTCGTTGAATTATTTTAAAGGGGAATGTCACCCATTTTAAGAATTCACATATGTTCTTACTGTGCCCCAGGGCAGTTGAGGAGCTACTGGAGAAGGACTACAGTTGGTGCAGAAAGTGTTCCAGTTTTGCCCTCTACAGTTCGGTAGAGGCGTGGTTACAGGTTAGTATTATACAGTCAGCATTTTATCTGTGTCAACTGGGAAAATTATTATCTGTAAGGAATAAACCACAACGGACTGTCCAGTTATTGGAAAATAATTTCAGGGTGTCCGCGGGGTCTTACAAAGTATTAAAAGTCGGTAATACATAAATTTAGCGAAAATTAAGGCCTTTAAAAAGTATTAAAACCTTTTAATCGCCATTTTACGAGGTATTAAATTTTGTAGCTATTTTTTCAATGTGAATAGGCTATTTGTCCAAAGAGTTTGTATGCTAAAAGTTTGCGTGAATTTATGTAAGGAATAAACCACGACGGGCTGTCCTGTTATTCGAAAATAATGTAGGCCTGCGATGGGGTTGGTGATGTGGCCGAGGCAAAGCCGACGAGGGGTTTATTCCACTTATATAACGGGTTACCCACAATGACTATATGGTTACTTTTATATTTATTGATTTTTACCGACTTGATCAGCTGAAAGTGAAATATTGTTCAGCAGCCTTTTTGGCATATTACTTTACTGTTGTCGAGCAAAACTCTTGTTGGTAGTTATATGGACCGTTGATTTGCAAAAACGCTGGTGCATTGGTAGTTCTATTTGCACCGTTGTTAAACAAAAACCTCTGGTTGCCATCTTCTTGTTTTATACCATACAATTAGCACCATTTTTTTTTTCATTTTTGCCATTACATTATTTAAGAAAACTGCATATCTCCATAACTCAATCAGATTCACCTCCCTGTTTTGCTTTTTAAAATAACGTGGTCACACAGTGTAGACATAGTGTCTTTCTAAGACCCTCTGAAACTGGGTTTCAATGCCAGCTAGCTTAATGATGGGTTCGCCGTCACTTGTCACCTAGCCAATATTAAAATTTAGCTGGGTTTTAGGTCAAAATGGTCTCACGGCATTCTTGTTATCACAGCTAAAACAATGGTTACTACAAACGCAATCATTTACAAAGATACGGAATAAAATGCGTCCTGTAGCCAGGAGTTAAATATGGAACGCCTATTCTACTGTCCAAATAAGGAATGATTCCGTATTTTGCGAGATAGTTGGTGACCCTAAATGAAGCCACCAAGAACCGTGATTCAACGTTGCCATCAATTGTGAAATTGGACACTGAAAAGGGGTGGGGATGTAACAACAATTCAAAATAGAAATAATAATATTTCTGTCCAACCTGCTTTAGAATGCTGTATTATGCTGCACATTGATTTTTAGAACTGTTAAAATGCAGTGAGCTGGTGCAAACTGAAAAATTGTTGGAAATGCAAAGCAACTGAATTGGGGCACATGCCATGATTCTTGATAGGTATTTGTAAGGAGGGAGCCCCCACCCCCACAGCTCACTGTTTGTTTCCTATATTACCATTATCCAATTTGAAAGTTTACACAAGTACATATAGTGAAATTCTGAGTTCTGAAATGAATGATTTCATAAGACACTGTGTGTCTGGCTTTATCAGTTGTAATTGTAATATAGGCCTAAGAATGTCCTTCTAATGGCTGAGTTGCCATTCACTGCTGTAGAGCCCCACCTGTCCAATAACATGCTGACGATGTGATTCCCAACAACGTTTTGTGTGAAAATGTTGTATGGCCTCATTTGTTAGGCCAAATGCAATGGAAAGTGAATGGGAGAGAGAGCAAAGCATGCAAAGACCACAGAGATATTTGTTAATGACCATGTTGTGTGTGTGTGAGCGTGTTATTGTTATTACTTTTAATAAACCTTGCCTTTGGGTTAGTCACTCAGTTTATTCTCTTGAGCTTTTGTTCCCTCCTAGCCCCATCTGAATTCTGTTGTATTGATACAGTGTTCCATAGAAGTTATCACAAACTAAGACTGTTTAGTTTTGCACTCTCAAAATAAATGTATAGTAAAGGTAAGTTAAAGGTGTGTCGCTGATGTAACCGGTGCAGTCACGCAGTGTAGACATAGCATTTTTCCAAGACATGCCAGCTAGCTTTATGATAGGTTTTAGGTCAGAATGGTCTAACCATTATCATTGCTTGTTATCCCGGCTAGCTAGCCAGCTAAATACAGAATTGTATTCAAAACGGCAGTTATTATAAACGCAATCCTTCAGAAAGATATGGATGAAAATGTGTCCCATAGCCATGAGTTAAATACGGAACGCCTGTTCTACTGTCCAACTGTTTAAAGGCTGAGGTGTACCTTTACTGAGAATGAATGCCCACCTGTGGACCAATCAGAATAGAGTATTCAGCCAAGCCGTTGTATAAATATAATTAAGAGATTCACTATATTAGATTCATTGAATTATTTCAAAGAGGAATGTCACCCAATTTAAGAATTCACATATGTTCTTACTGTGCCCCAGGACAGTTCAGGAGTTATTGGAGAAGGACTACAGTCGGTGCAGAAGGAGTGTTCCAGTTCTGCCCTCTACAGTTCGGTAAAGGCGTGGTTACAGGTATGTAATTAGTATTATACAGAAATCAGCATTTGAGCCGTTTCAACTGGGAAAGTTATCTGTAAGGAATAAACCACGACGGGCTGTCCCGTTATTGTAAAATAATGTACGATGGGGTGGTACCACTGAAGTAGGCTACATTATTTCAGATAACAGGACAGCACGGAGGGGGTTATTCCACTTATACAACGGGTTACCAACAATGACTATATATGGTTACTTTACTATTTATTGATTTTCATTGACTTAATCACCTGAAATTGAAATATTCTTCCACGGCCGTTTGGGCATATTATTTTACCATTGTTAATACAAAAACTCTGGTTGCTAGTCCTATTTGCACCGTTGTTAAGCAAAAAGCTCTGGTTGTTAATTCCATGAAACCAATGATTCTATCAAAAAAAAATTTCCTTCTTGTTTTATATTATAAAATCAGCACCAATTTTGGTCATTTTTGTCATTACATTATTTAAGAAAACTACATAAACCATAAGTCAATCAAATTAATCTCCCTAGCTCTGTCTTGTTTTTTTAAATGGCGTGGTCACGTAGTGTAGACATTTTTCCAAGACTCTGAACATGCCAGCTAGCTTTATGATAGGTTCGCCGTCACTCGTCACCTAGCCAATATTAAAATTCTGGGTTTTAGGAATGAAACATTTCCCCGTTTTCGGGAGTTGTGTGTGTGGCGGGGTTTTGTACGTGCGCACGAGTGCGTTCAACACATCAACGAACCTAGAAAAATAAACTCCTCACAGACAAGCGTGAGGCACTCATTGTAGTATAACTACCTTCGAAATAATAGCAGTACGTTGGATATGAAAAAGAAAGCTTTCTTTATAATGAAAAACAGTTGACGTACATTTTATATTTACAAACAATACACTAGCGCTAGGCTATGCATTTGGCATTTACGTCTCAGTCGCATATGAAATCAAAACAAAAAACGGTCACTTTTTCTTTCTGCTTTCCAGCCGCAAGGAATTCTGGTACTTGCAGTTTTTCAACCATTCGTTTTCCAATACAACAGAAAAATGCATCTAATCAATATCAATCAAACGTAATACAAATGAAATGTATTTCTATTTAACTATTTTAACTGTAAACTAGACAATTCCTGCAGAAATTGTGAAGTGTGGTTGCCGCCAACGCAGTCAACTTTGTGCTCAACGGAGTGAACAGTTTCTGTAGTATAAGCAGAGACAGAGTATGCTATACATGCTATAACATCACGGCAACGAGTTCATTTGCAACACACATATTCAGAGCTAAATTAACCCTTCATCAATACTTGAGATCAGCGATTTACTCACGGTATGCTGTGACGAGTGACGGCGAATCATAAAGCTAGCTGGCCACTTCAGAGGGTCTTGGAAAAACGTTATATCTGCACTGCACAACCGCTCCATTTTAAAAAGCAAGACAGGGCTAGGGAGATTAATGTGATTGATTTATGGTTTTACGTTAAGTTCAGCTCATTTTTACAATTCAAATAAAAACATTTAACTGTGCTGCAATTCAGAGTTTAATCTGTTACCTTAGATACGAACTCATAGACATAGGATAGCCTACTACGTGTTAGCCGACCCAAATTTCTGGAGTTAGACCGGACCTGAAGCTGCTGCACACGTGCTGTTGACGGCGTTGTTCCAGTTTTCAGTACAGTCTGGCTTGTTTGAAAATTCGTTTATTCAGTAGCTGAGAGCATAAGCTTTCTAACCAGGTATAACAGCACGTCTATTTTTGTTTTTTTAATATCGTTTTTTTTAGGTCAACCGAAAGCTATGTCATCATGTCATAGAACGTATTCGCTCTTTGTTAGCACTAGCATGCAAATACGCAAAGTCTGGCTTGTTTGAAAATTCGTTTATTCAGTAGCTGAGAGCATAAGCTTTCTAACCAGGTATAACAGCACGTCTATTTTTGTTTTTTTAATATCGTTTTTTTAGGTCAACCGAAAGCTATGTCATCATGTCATAGAACGTATTCGCTCTTTGTTAGCACTAGCATGCAAAGACGGAAAGTCTGGCTTGTTTGAAAATTCGTTTATTCAGTAGCTGAGAGCATAAGCTTTCTAACCAGGTATAACAGCACGTCTATTTTTGTTTTTTTAATATCGTTTTTTTAGGTCAACCGAAAGCTATGTCATCATGTCATAGAACGTATTCGCTCTTTGTTAGCACTAGCATGCAAAGACGGAAAGTCTGGCTTGTTTGAAAATTCGTTTATTCAGTAGCTGAGAGCATAAGCTTTCTAACCAGGTATAACAGCACGTCTATTTTTGTTTTTTTAATATCGTTTTTTTTAGGTCAACCGAAAGCTATGTCATCATGTCATAGAACGTATTCGCTCTTTGTTAGCACTAGCATGCAAAGACGGAAAGTCTGGCTTGTTTGAAAATTCGTTCATTCAGTAGCTGAGAGCATAAGCTTTCTAACCAGGTATAACAGCACGTATATTGTTGGTTTTTTAATATCGTTTCTTTAGGTCAACCGAAAGTGCTCTCATTATCGCATTAAAGCCACTCACTGTTTGTTAGCACTAGCATTCTAAGACGCTACATGTGACGAAACGTCGTCAACGAATTAGCGTAATGTCTCGTGAAATACTATTATTATTGAGGACTTCTGGTTATGCCTAAGCCATATGTTTGTTGATATACCTAGCTGACAGCGTTTTCATTTGTAATTTTTCATTTTGAATATCGTTCTTTCACTTCCGCAATCAGCTATTTCCTATCCTGCCTGCTGAGACCGTAGAGCTGACCGCATCACGTGTGCAAAGCCGACCAATGCTGTAACTTCACCGTTCGCATATGAATGACGTCACCTTCTCCATTCATCTCTATGGGGAAAAATTGGGAATAAAAATTAATATTTCTCAAAAACCGTGCAGCGAAACTTTCCACAAAGTAATAGCACACGATTCCCAATGAAGCCGGTCATTTTGACATATGGCACGTGTATGTGGTGTGAAAACTCTGGGAGGAGTAGCGGTCCAAAAAATGGGTGGAAAGAATAAAATATATGAATAATTAAAGCCGCAAGCGGCGTTGGAAGGGGTCCAAGCAGTGGCAGCATCGCGCCCCCTATGGAGCGATTTTAAAAAGGCTTTGTCCTCACGATCATATGCCTTCACCCAACATATCTACTGAATATCGTGATGATCGTATGATATATTGATGAGTTATGGCCAATTTTGAGCTAAGAGACGCTGTCGGATGACTTAGTTACGTCGCCATGGATGTGTCCTGGCCGCATCGCGTAAAGGCATTTGCTATGTTGTAATGCTTAGATGAGATGTGGTAACACTTAGATGGGATGTCGTAACACATATGTGGCCTGGCGTGTATGTACAGCTGCAGCGCTTCCATGCCGCAACAAAAAAAGGTGTTACACTAGTGTTGTCACAATAGCAAAATTTGATACCGATACCAGGTTTAGTATCACAATAATTGATACTGAAACGATACTTATTCAATACTCGGTACCTAACGATACAGAAATTACCTTAATAGATCAGAAACGTAATGTCCACAAGGGTTTACCTCATTTTCAAATTCACTATTCATAAAAAACCTGGTTTATTAACAACCTTTAACCTGAAGACTGTTCAACATATCAATAAGCATAGGACTATAGTGTTACAACAGTAAAATGCATATTTAAATGTATTATTTAATGTAACCAGTAAAGGAGAAAAGTAATTGTTTATTTGAAAGTGTTTTGGAAAATGACACAGAAAAGACTGGGAATCGCAAATAAAATGGCATGTGATGAGAAAAAGACCAAGTAAACATGAATGCAAAAAAAAAGTGAAAAGACAAATAAAAATCATGAACAAAATGGCAAGAGATTAGAAAACACCAAGTGAAAATCTCTGGACATGAAACATGTGAAAGGGAAAATCACAAAGAAAAAAGACAAGAGATCACAAAAAGATTAAGTAAATTTCTTTAATTGTAATATAAATAAAGAGAAAAATACAGAGTGAAATCATAAGTAAAATGGCAAGAGCAGAGAAACGCGAAGGGAAGTCTATATAATAGCTTTAATTTGTGTGAAAGAACTGGAAAGCGTATATACAGTGAGTGCCCAATTGGTAGTTTGTGAAATAAATGGGAAAATATACAGTGAGTGCTGCATTGCTACACTTTAAGTGACTGCTGCACAGCCTACCTGTTGCAAAGTGAGCACTGTTTGTTGCAACACCTTATTTTATGGGGCTTTGTGGGAACATATTCCAATGCACTATCATATGGGAAGGCGTCAAGATGGGGTCCATTTATGGAGATGCTGAAGTAGGCAGCCAGGTGTTGTTCCTTGAAGCTGGTTTCGGAGGTCTGTGTTCACCTGAGGATAAAGGAAAGAAAAAAGGAAAACCAGAAAGTGCAGTAATACAAAGAGAATGCGTAATTATTCGTTGTGCTTTTCAAAGTGATGCTCTTACCCTGTTCATCGTCAAGAAATCATGTTCATACTGGAAATGGGGTCAAGTAGTGCAATGTATTTACAGAATATAGTGTTGTTTGCCCAGAGATGGTATTTGTTGATATAATTGTGGTGCATATTGGTTTTCTATTTTCAAAATGTATCCCAAAATGTCTTCATGATTAGAAGAAATTTTTGGATAGCGCTTTCGATATTGCTTATGTTGAAAGTGCTGTAACTGAAACAGGGATAGGTGTAGTCACTTGCCACATCTGTCCAAAATGTAAACAAGTCAGGCAGTTTTCACGGGAGGGGAAAATTTTACAGCCTGCTAACCTTGACAAGCCAGCTGTATTGTAATGTTAAGTTATATCTATCCTTACTAGCTAGGGTCTTTACCTGCTTGCTAATAACTTATTTGAAGAGTTGGGTCTTGGAGATTGACAGTGTGTTGTTAAGAACATAGGGAGAGGAACGTATGAGAGTTAAGTTGAATGCATCAGTTAGGGAAAAATGTGTGCAGAGGTGTTAATGAGACTAACCATTTGTGATCTGTGGATTGATTGTATTCAGGAATGAGACCAGCTGTGTTGTCTGTGGGGAAAAGCCAAGAACAAATCTTCCTCCTGTGCATGATCACGTTTTGAGTGTGCACGGAGAGGAGGGCCTATTCACAGATGGGCTGGGACAAATAAATCAATGTACCGGATTTACTGGAAAACATCCATAACAATACAGTTATGGAAACTGAAATATGTTTGCATGATTTGAATATCAATTTGATAAGCTGTGTTATCTTTGACATAGATATGGTCGATTAAGGTGGCCTTTTCAGTCGTTGCTTGTTTAACAAGTTGGGTGTATCCATGTTGCTGCATGAAATCTTGAACAGTTTGTGTAATGAAGAGATTTTCATTGAAGTCGCCCATTATTATTTTGGTTCCCAAGAATGTGTCTAGATGATGAATCAAATGCAACAGTTTTGTTCTGAAAGTAACCAAACTGTAAGATGGTGGTCTGTAGAGGATGGCAACGTTTGCTTCCAGTGACTTTATGCTGAATGTTAAACATTCAATGTTTAGACATGGCAAATGGGTGATGTTGCAGTCTGCATCATTTTTAAAATAAAGTCCAACACCACCATGCTGCTGTTTCTTTAGTTCCATGAAGATATGTTCAGTGTCATCATATGCAAGGCACCTTGGTTTGCTGTGAAATGAAAAGGTGTCGAGATGAGTGTCTTGGGTAGAATGTTGTTGTTGTAGCCATGTTTCTGTCACACAAATGACATCAGCTGCAAAATATCTGTGATCACATCGAATGTCTTCGATATGAGCAGAAAGTCCTTGAACATTGTGCAGAAAGATTCTGTAAGTTGTATTGAAGGATTGAAGTGGTGGCTCAATGAATGCAGGCATGTTTTGTATTGAAGTGTGAATTGTGTCATTAGCATATATAGCAGTGGCTTTAAAATCATCGATGATGAGTCCTTCAAGAGATGTTACACGACTCAGTGCTACATATGCTTGTCCAGAACTAAACATTTTGTTGAGAGAGACAACAGCTTTCTCCACTGTTAAACCTTGCACTTTGTGAACAGTGCAAGCCCAAGCTAACTTCAGAGCAAACTGACGTCTCACACCACCACTGTTTGTTATTTTGTCCTCTTCAGGCTCAATTGGTGTGGCTTTTTCCAGTCCAGGTTTGGAAGATGGTTTCTTATTGCGAGCCATTTGTCCGACTTTTTCATCATCGAAGGTGACATATATCCTTGATGGGAAAGTGTCATCATCGTTGTAAGATATGTCAGAAACTGTTCCAAAGACTCCATTTGCAAGTCCATCTGAAACATCAATGTTTTTCAGTAACATGACACGTGCATGTATGCCGAGATGCAGTGTATTTACCAAACAAGTATTGTAAACTTTGAGATGGTGTGTCATTTTTCTTTTCAGGCGACCAGTTTTAGCATCCCTGTCAAAATCTTGAGCTTCAATGGAAGTGGTATGAGGGCACATTTTGTGCAACATCTGAAAATTATGAGTGTCAACTTGTTGGTTTGTTGCATAAATGTGAAGATCTTCACTGAATTCTCCTTCTCCCGTCTCACGACTTTTCAGCATGTTGATATCTTGTTGTTGCAGTGGTTGCTTTTTCTTGTGTGTTCTTAAGCGATTTAGCAACTGTGCAAAGTGTGTGTCTTTCTGTCTGACTATTTCTGTGAGTTCTGTTACAGCAAAATGATTTTGCCATAAGTTAACACCACTTGGTTGTGTATACAAGGGTTTTCCTTTGACTGGTGGCAATTGATATAGGTCTCCTACTGCAATGATGGACACTTTACCAAAAGAGGAATAGTCACCTGTTTGTTTGATCTGTCTTAACCGTCCGTGAATATACGTAAGAAGTTTATGATCAACCATTGAAATTTCATCAATTATCAGTATTTGGATCTTGTTGAGTTTGGCTCTCAAAGTATTAATTTTTTCTTCTGCAAGTGGTTGATATGGTAATGAGACATCTATTCCAATTGAAAAGCAATTGTGTATCGTAGCCGCATCAATGTTGTAAGCAGCAACACCAGTTGGAGCAGTGAGTAAGACATGCGTGTCATCTGGGTTTTCTGATAGCTGTGACAAGATACGAGATGCTTCATAATTGATTGCTTTTATCAGGTGGGACTTGCCTGTGCCAGCTCCTCCAGTGATAAATACATAAAATGGATCTGGGTTTTCGTTGTTGAGTTTTTGTAAACACCAGTGCCGAATCTTGTAAAATAATTGCAGCTGTTTTTCATTTAGTGACCGTAGGAGACACATTGCAGTGTCCTTTTGCAACCCACAGAACCTAGGTTCGATAGTGAAAGTGTTGCTTTTATCTGGTTGCAGATCAGGAAGGATTTCATCAGTTTCCTCTGTGTTTGTTACATGACTGGTTATTGCTTCCAAACACTGTAGACGTTGTAATTCTGATTCTGGGCAAATTAGCGACCATGCATCTTCTGGTGGTCCATCTCTGTTTAGATGTTCTTGAGCGTTGTCAATTTCGTCAGCTTCTTTTTCAAAGAGTTTTTGATTGGTGTCAACCAGGAATTTCACAGCCTTAAGTTCACTGTTGATGATTTGAACAAAGCCTGTGTGATAGAAGTCTTCAAATGTGTTGAAGTTTGGTGGTTTCAACTCAGAATCATTGTAATGCGGAAGGAATAACTGTAGAATACTGTGGTAATATTTCTCAGGATTTTTTGTGCGTGAGAAGCGGGCATAACGCACAACAGCAGCATCTGTGCGTGTCCTCTTCATCACAAATCCTAAGTCCTGATCCAGTTTTATGCTGTTAGGTGATGACTTGTCTGCTTTTGACAGAATTCTGTACTGTGATGCAAAGGTTGCCAAACACATTTCAGGAAATGCTTCTGTTTTTGGTCTTCCTTTGTATTTGTCTGTGATGCTGTTCATCCATATGCTGTTATTTTCAGTGTTGAGTCTTTTCTGAAGAAGATGAAGCGGAAGACTCATTTTGATGGGATGTTGACCAGTTGGAATGAACTGAACCTTTCTTGATCCCTCTTTGAGTCTCATGTTGGTTAGTCGGTATATACTCTCCTGTGCAGATACTTCTCGGTTATGAAGGTAAACACTGCCAAGTTTCCGCAAGGCAAGTTTAGCATCAATGTTATTTGAGGCCTCTTTTTGGGCTTGCTGTAGCAATAATCCCATTTCTCTCTCTTGCTTAGATATGTAAGATATTATATACACAATGCAAGAGTAGGCGTCAACAACATACTGAATGTCCATATTTGCATTCCAGCATCGGAGAAGTTGTGTGTTATACTGATTTACCCAAACATCAGATGGTTTTCTCTGTAAAACAACATTGGTTTTTTTGGTCATGCGTATATATGCAGCTTCAAACAGCTCCTGGCATATACCAATAGATGCAAAGAGGGAATCTGCAGAATCAAAAGATATGTCAGTGTTCATGACAACTTGCCGTACCCTCTCCATAATCTGTCCTGCAAGTTCCATTGAAAGCCTTGGATGATTGGTTTGTTGTTGAGGTTGTGTTTGGTTAGGCTCACTAGGCATTTCTTCTTCAGAAATTTTATTCCTTGTGATGAAAGTGTTTTTTGATGGTGGCCGCGGGAAGTTAAAGCGACAGACAGTTTTGTTTTTTCTGCAGCTCTTTGAATGCCTTTTGCTGTGCTGTTGCACAGTAGAGACAATGTCGTGCATTTCCTTATCGTCAAGAGGTGGCATTTCACATGTCACATATTGATCGATAAATGCTACAACATCAGCATCATCGGCTTTATCAACTTGCGGTGCATTTTCAACCCAGAACAGACAATGTGTATGAGGTGAACCTCGTTGTTGAAATTCCACTCTGTAGAAGTAGTCAACAATTTTTCCAATTGGTTGAGCTGGTGACATGATGACATCTTTAAGGAAACAATGAAAGCGATGATCAAACATTCTGGCAGCTGTCACGGGATTCTTTCTCAAGAGATCACATCTCTCTGACCAGTCCAGATCATCAGCATTTATATGTTTGCCTTCTAGCCGGAGGAAAATTTGTAATGTCTCTTTCCATCGCATGTCAGCTGAAGAAAAGGAACAAAACCATGTTGGGATTCCAAGCTGTCTAACCATAGCAAAAAGATCTTTCTGAACACTTTGCCAGAAAGCAGGTGTGCCTCTGATAGGTTTCATGAATTTGTATCCCTCGTCAAAATGGAGAATTCTTTGAAGTGAATCTTCGTTGATTAGCATGTCTGATGTAATTTTTCTGCCAGAGTCATATCCTTTTCTCAGTGCAATAGATACATTTGAGACCACTTGGTTAATCTCAGATAAATATTGTGCATAAAAAATGTAGTCCAGGTTTTTTGCAAATCTTCCATCTGCATTGAGTATGCGGTTATTGAAATATCTACATATGGTTAACTTTTCTCCTCTGGTATCGTTAAAAGTACCGGTTCCTTTGGGGAAAAGAACAGGGAAGCATTTTGCTTCATTGCCTTCATTGGTTAGTAATCTGACTGGGTTGTTGTCTTGTGCTGGGGCCAGAGACAAAATTCCATCGAAGTGCTGATCCATCACCTCTTGGACAATATCGACAGGTTGTAAACATGTATCGTTGAACATTCCATGTTGCTGTGTATCATGTATTGATTCATCAATGTGTTCATCATCTGGTGTTGTTTCAGTGGATGCTTCATCATTAGTGTTTTCTGTATTAATCTCAACACAGGTTTCATTGTCAAAAGACAGAGGGTTGTTGGGTTGTAGAATTTTGTTGAGTGGATTAATCCATTCGTGGTTGAAGGTAATATCTTTGTACCATGGGTTATGTTGTTTCAAGTACGAGAAAGCTTTATGAATAGCAGCAGTGTTAACATATTGATATTCATAGTGGCCTTTGTATGTTAACTTTCTCTTTAATTTGACACGGATCATCAAATCATCATGCTCTGGTCTTGGAAGTACACTTGCAATCTGAGGGAGATTAGATGGTACACACGTGACAGGTCCATGAACACCATTTTGTCCCCCTTTCGGTAAAGCAAGCATCTTCATAAAAGGAATGTTTACTGCAATCAAATGTTGTTCGAGTGAATTTAAGTTCTTCAGATGTGGTGGAATGGGATCCAAAACCAAATTATTAGCAACACTTTCCGGAGGCATTCTTCCATCAAGAAGTTTTCTGTGACATGTGTAACAAATCCACAGTGTACTGTTAGGATCTGTGCAGTGTTTTACACAGGCACTTTCGCATTTATGAAGGTATGTTTCAGTAATGCATTTACTGACCAATGAAGCTGTAGCACTGCCTTTTTTTCCATATGTGTCTTTTTTACATTGTATGACTTGTTGTTTAAACAACTGTCGATGGCATACGGAGCAAACATATTGGGGACCAGTGCTAACCTTGTTTTTGAATTCCTGAACAATGTAGTCCATTTGTTGTCTTTGTTTCTTTGATTTAATCCTTCTGGTAATATTGCACTGTTTCAGATTTACCTTGTGTTGCTCATCAGTAGCATATTTGTCTATGCTGCAGTTTTTCTTATTTGTACGATATTGTTCATCAGTGGCATATTTCTGTTGACTGTACTGTTTCACATTTACCTGGTGTTGGGCATCAGTGGCATATTTCTGTTGACTGTACTGTTTCACATGTGCCTGGTGTTGGGCATCAGTGGCATATTTCTGTTGACTGTACTGTTTCACATTTGTCCGGTGTTGGCTATCAGTGGCATATTTGTTTATGCTGCGTTCTTTGATAGTTTTCTTGTAGTTTTCATCTTCATTGTATCTTGTAATTCCTCTTTTATTTTTTGCATCTTGGAATTGTTTGTTCATTTCATATTGCTTGTTTTTTCTGTCAAGCTCACGTCGACTTGAAGAACTCCTTATCTGATGTGACTGAGGACAGTCATTGGATTTGCTGCAGAGTTTAGTGCATTGGTCCGAATTGTGTTGCTTCACGCATGTAACTACTTCATAATGAGATGCGTTGCAGTGTTTTAGGTATACAGCTGAGTCAATTGTCTTTCCATTTGTTGTGGAATATTTGAACCACTTGTTGCGACTGTATGTGAAAACATCAACTCCAAAGAGATCTGCAGCTGCTTGTATTTCCACCTCAGTTGCCCAAGTTTGAACATATTTCATGCGTGATGCTTGTACATAGTTTTCAACAGAAAAATATCCATGTCGGAGAATAGGAGCATACTGTAATGCATTTGTTTCCATATATTTAACTACAGCTAGTCGGATTTTTCTGTGATGACCTTCGGTTGCACTAATGGAAAATGACAAAGCTCTGAAAAAGCAGTTCCCATCACCTACAATAGCCTTTGTCTCACAAGGATCACTCATTGGGACATTCCTTGGCACTGGTTCTTGTGTATGAACGTATTCAGGTGAGTTGTGGATGATGTTCATTTTTGAACAAAGTGATTGTTTTTGCTGCATAGTGAAAGGAGAGAATGTGAAACATGGGCTTTCCATTTCATTGACAAAAACAACTTCATCTGCACTTGGATTAGGGATTGTTGGGTTGCTCTCAGACATGTTGTAATGTAACTGACATTGTACTGACCTGCTCAAATGTAGCATCAGCCTTTGAAATGGCTTTTGACAGCCCTTGCATACATCTAGGGAAGTCATTGTTATGGTATCACTGGTATTATTGGCTTCGTGTAGATTGTGGGATTTAGGACCTATATTTTGAATCTGGAGAAGATCCGTCCTTCTTGTTCCTGTGACTTCTACAGGATTACCCTGCAACTGTCTCTTCCTTGTAACTTTCATCTTTATTGCACTGGCTTCAATTGGAGTGGCCTCTTTCGCTTTCTGACATGGTAGAGGTTGTTGTTCAACATGGTTTAGGCCTACATTGACCTCAGTTTGGTTATGTTTTTGCAGTTTTTGACGTTTGGGACCTTGCCATAGAGGTTGTTGGTCTGCGTGTTTCACAATTACTTCTTGATGCAAAGATTGGAAGTTGTAATGTAATTGACATTGTTTTGATCTGCGCAAATGTACCAGCAGCGTTTGAAATGGCTTTTGACAGCTGTTGCATACATCTACGGTATCGCTGGTATTATTGCCTTCATCTAAATTGTGGGATTTTGGAGCATAATTTTGAATCTGCACATTACTGGTTGTAGGTGCAAGCTTTGTTCTTTTCTGGTTTTCTGTGGCCTGTGTACATATGGTTTTTTTTGTTGTGGGAGAATCTGTTTCTGTGTTGTGTAAATCATTTCCACTGAGCTGAAACATTTGTGCTAAAGACCTAGGAGTCGTATACGTGCCAGTCTTATATGCATTCACCAAAACAATTGTTTTGTTAACATCAACATTAGAAACAGGAATGAGGCTTTCAAAATGATGGCCATTGTATGCCAACACCAATGGAACATCAGTATCTCTTGCATTTGCTGGATCTATTGCATCTGCAGATATTACATATATTGGACTATGAGGTTGAGCAGTTGTTGTTTTCCAAGGTGTGTTGAAAACAAGGATATCTTTCTTAGTAGTATGAGCACAACTAAGGATAGCCATATCACCAAAATAGTCAAGGTCATACTGGTTAGTTGTCTGCAAAGTTTGCCATGCTTCTCTCCACTGCTGTTCTGTATATATGTTTGGATAGTATGGAGATGCCTTAATTTTCTGTTCACCTACAGTATTCCAGACCTTTCTATAGTGCTCAGGCCTTTCTGGCAAATGTTCTGCAAAACACTGTCTTGCATTTATGTTATCAATAATAGATTCATACAAGCAATTACCATTGGCTTTGTTTGGATTGCCACTTCTAAGTTGGATACCATGCTGCTCTGCTATGCTAATTGCCGTCTCAAATATTGAGTTGCCTCCACCTACACCTCCTCTTATGTGGTTCTTATGTGTCTTGTTATGGTCTGAATCTCCCCCACTTGTGTCATGCACAGAAGGCATCCCCCCTTTGTTGTACAGTGTATTTGATGTCTTACTTGGCAATGATTTCGCCCAATTTGGCTTACAAGTTACTGGCAATGTGTTGTCATCACACAGTTCTGCAATACTAAACTTATTGGGACATTCAAAAATGTGCTGGAAGGGAACACAGAAATTACTTACCATCACCCAGCTATATACTCCATTTATGTTTTGTGTATCCTGAAGCCCTTTGCCTACTTCTGAAGGTATGTGACCCCCTTCCCCCTGACCAACAACACTTCCTTCATCTGTACCAAACTTCTGTTTCTGTACTAGCTGACTAGCCAACTCCTGTTTCAGTACTCTCTCAGTAGGCAACTCCTGCTTCTGTTCTGTCTGTGTAACACTGGTGTGTATCTTTCTCCTCCTTACTACCTTGTCCCTAACATCTTCCTGTTCTACAACTTCTCTGACCCTGTCAACTACAACCAGAGGCCTACGACCCACATGACGTGAAGCAGCACCACTTAGCTTTTTGATGTGCAGAGATTTCTTCTCAGCCACAGACTTGGGTGCTGGGTCATGGACAGGCTTGGCGTTCTGGCGGTAGCCCGAAGGGTAACATACGACGTATGTGTCAAAGATGCGTTCCATCGTACACCCACTGAGAATTCGCTGTAAAGACAAGTTGAGGTTAGGAGTTAATAATGTTGAATAGTTACGGCCTACTTTTTAGAAAATGTCATTGAACAGTTCTACAAAGTTTATACATCAACACAAACGTACTTGCTGTATGTCAACAAACAGTCCTTTGGCAGCATGCTGACGTATACAATGACGCCGGTCCCGAACCTGCATCCTTACATCTACAAACAAGGACAAATAACATGAGTTAAATGAAATATGGGTCTCCAGCGTAACAGTAACACATTGGGACACAGACACATTGGCATGCAAGAATTACCTGGAACAGTAGGCAGTAGGTGTGTCCATTGGTCATGGTCGACATACTTCATTTTAACAGCTGCACAAAAGAACATACAGACGTATGGGTTTAGAAAAAAAAAAACAAAAAAAAAACAGCAGAGACAGAACATTGTTCAAATATTGGACACCACTAGCACTGGACAATTTTATGTAACACACAGAGCAGTTATTACCTGGAAAGGGCCGATAGGATGTTGCTGAGCGCTGAGATGGAGCAACACACTGTGGCTGTGATGAAGTACCATGCTTCTTCTTGTTTTTGTGGAAGCATCGTTTGAGTGTAGGATGCACTCTAAGTGGCACAGGATTGACAGGGATGTGCAGGATGCTGTATGAAGTGTTCCAAATGAAGTCCGCAAGGAGAGGCATACCTTTGTCATCACTTAGGTGTACCAAATCCTGACACCAGAGATGCCTTAAATAAAAAGTAATGACAATAATAAAGTTCCAGACAAACATGAATAAGAATGTACTATGTACTCCAAGAACAGTGATGTTGTATGCACAACTTCTTGGAACATACCTTTTGGATGGCTGGAAAACATCATTTGTTGAGAAATACCGCACCCCCATCTTTGCTGCAACTCGGTGATATTCCTGCTTTAGCAGAAGCTGGTATTCCAGTGTTGCATGTACATGTCGTATGGGGAAATCCACCACAAACACCTACAAAGAACAAATTGCTATTAGCATTAAAACAAAACCTACTTAATTTCTGTGACTATTACCAGTCCCTTTGTGAACACATAACATTTTACTGAAGGACAGTATTGCCTTTGTCTGAGTGTTTATGATTTCACACATACCTTGTTTGGCCAGTGTTGCAATGCAACACTGAGGAGAGTCCCAAAGGCCCTGGCAGCCTCCTCAATAGTGCGACTTGAGGTCATGTTGTTCCCCGGAGCAAGCAGGCACACTGCATCTGGAGTACGTGGAGTATCACCAAGATGGGAGATCTCCAAACGCAACGCTCTTGCATCTCCTCCAGGTGTGGCCATAAAACCAAAGGACAGCCGACCCTCTGGCATGTTCACAACTCCATCAGCAAAAGATCTGAGATGTGAATCGCCAACAACGAACACAAACTGCATAAAGAGAACACAAATCAAACATGTTAATAAATACGCTAATGAATGTTGTTACAACACCAAGTGATGTAACAACCTGGCATGTATCCAATTATGTTGTATGACATGCTATACAGTACATAACATAGTATTAGATGCTATAGACTACATAAGGAACTTTTGTATACATCACCTCTTTCGCATTGGCGTGACAATTGTCAGGAAACACAGTCTTGTGCTGATGCCCAGTGATGTCTGACACAGGCCATCGGCGGACTTTATGACGTGAACCACACCCTGCCATGGCTTAACAGGAAGAACTATATTAAATTGATGCCACATTAAAAAAATCATAGCATTACTGCTGCTACCTGTTGTTTGCACATCAAAGTCATGCACACATGTGTTTGCCATGAACATGAAGGCCACTTAGTCCTTCCATGCATCTGATAATGTGCATTACAGCTTTTTTGAAAATACAGAGCAAACAACAACTTTCACCACTTAGCGCACATGCCAAATCTGGCCAATCCATGGCCATTTAGGGGGTACCCTATTTAAAGCTTTGTAACCCCAGATGTGAACACCACAGACACTTGAATGGCTTAAATAAAGGAAGACGTTTGTACCATGTACAATACTACCTATTACTTTATATTCATAATTCTTAACGAAATAAAGTGCCACAAATGCAACTGTCTAGGCAAAAAATCTGAAAAGAGTTTTTTAGTCTACAAAGAAATACTGGGAGATTGCATATATGCAGCAGGTTAAAGTATACCAAAAACCATAACATAAAATGTTATGGGATGTGTAGAATTACTACAGGGTTGGGTCCGTTTCCGGTTTTGCCCGTCTGGTCCGATGAACGAGCTTAAACCGGTTTGATTTCATGCAAACTGACTGAACCGCCATTTGTCATTATGAGACGTTCTGGCAAATGAAAAAGTATACTACATGAGCAACCTGTGCCGATGGTCGTTAAATACAACTTGTATTGCATTAGTAATAAGCAATATGACAACGTGATTAATGTAATATAAAGTTTGTTTATAAACGGAGCCACTAATATCTGCGTGCAAAAAATACTCAGGCTGTGTGCAATTTAGTGCCGAGGCCGGCAACAAGGAGATCAAGTTTTATTATACAACGGGTTGGCTGAATACTCGATTCTGATTGGTCCAAGGGTGGGCATTATTTCTCAGTAAAGGAACAGGCTCGAATTTTAATAGAAAATCACTGCGCTACAAAATCCAGCATTCTAAATGTTTTAAACAGCAACAGTATGGCTACTCGTGGCTACAGACGCATTTCATGCGCATGTTTGTGAACGATTGCGTTTATTAACCGCTGTTTTGAATACAATTCAATAGTTAGCTAGCTAGCTAGCCGGGATAACAAGCATGTTGTGAGACCATTCTGACCTAAAACCAGAAAAATATTGACTACCTGACGCGAACCTATCATAAAGCTAGCTGGCATTCAAAACCCGTTTCAGAGGGGGCGACCACACCATTTTAAAAAGCAAGACAGTGCTAGGGAGATTAATTTGATTGACTTATGGTTTCATGCAGTTTTATTAAATAATGTAATGACGAAAATTACCTAAATTGGTGCTAATCGTATGGTATAAAACGAGAAGGAAGTATTTTTTCTTGGTAGAATCATTGTTTTCATAGAATTAACGACCAGAGGTTTTTGGTTAACAACGGTGGAAATAGAAATTCCAACTAGCGTTTTGCTTGACAACGGTAAAGCCTCTACACTCTCATTCATGTGCTCTTATTATGTTCCACTCGGGAGCGGCTGAGTCACGTGCGACACCTAGTGGTAAAATTCGGTATTACCGGTCCGATCGGGTATTTGGCTAGCAAAGCGCTTAGAAAATTTTTACATTTTACATTTTCCAACCCTAATTACTACACATCTAACATGCAAAAACTAAGCAGTGTACCCAACGTCTCCAAATCTACCCAAAATGTCTGAATTATGCATTGCTGTAGCCTAAATCACAACAAATTCCCAGATTTCACTACAAATCAACTTTACTGAAGGAACTCACTGTGCATCATTTTCAAGTGGTAATTACAAGCTTTCTGTCGGTACAGTGGTCTAAAATAGCCAGGGGTCCAGAAACAAATCCAAAATCACAACAAATCCAAATCCAAAGAAAACTGTCAGTTACGCTGACCTATAAAACGCTATTCTAAAAGAAACATTACATCGTTAGAAAGCCTATGCTCTCACCTAGTGAAGAAATGAATTGTCAGTCATTCAGACTACTAAAAAAGGGGACAACGCCGTAAAGAACACGTGTGGCATTAAGCACAGGTATTTTGGAAGGTACCCAGACATCAGATATGCGCATATATTTCACAAACGGATTGTCCAAGACAATTATATATTAGACCACACAGAATCAAAAGGGACATCTCTATGCGTAAAAGCAATGGCAAGGTTGTATATGCATACATTCTTTAGTCGCAGATATCGACTGTAGAATGACATGGTATGATTTCGTAAAACGTGGTCTCGTTGGTTAAATTTGCAAGACTTGTATCTGAGCCCTGACAACAAAAATGATGTAACAGGCCAATATACAGATTGTAACAGTTTTATATAGCCTCACATAACACATTCATTATGTTTTTATGCAAACATAGACTTTGATGTCTTGACATCCACAAATAACTGTAAACATTTATAGCACTTTTTGTGTAATTTGTATTTGTTCTAATACTGTAGCTTTATTCTTTAGCCTAGTTGGCTTTGTAGAGGTTAGGTCAGAATAGTGTTCACTGTGTGAACTAAACTGTGGTCTTGGCTAGAAATAGCTGTACAAAATAAGTCTTCTATTTTATTGAGCCTGTGTTTTGTAGTTGTCCATGACCATGAAATGCACTTTTTTCAGCGTCCGCCAAATAAATGTAATGCAATGTAATATAGCAGAAAACATGCACACGTCATAAAGATTTTGTTGCTGAATTGATTATTTCGACTCTCATCGTTATTTCCATATAATCGCAAAATGAATAGAATAAATACAATGAAAACTCGGACTCGGAATTTTTAACTAATATTGCAGTGGTACATCCACCGTTTGCTTTCATCTATTTTAGATTCCTTCAAACTTACTGCTAGCGGAGCACCTAAATACTTGACTGCAATAAAATTAAGGCATTTTGCAAAAGCAAAAGGGACGCTTGCTAGAATTAACCTGTTATTTTACCCTGACAAAAAAGTGCGGAAGGTGAGTTTTCCCTGTTTTTACTGTATATCCAAAGTAAATTACGCAGAACTACCACATACCTCACATAACTGTGTCAAACGTTTTGAGTCAGTTATAAAGGGCTAAGAAACAAAATCCGGATGGAAATATTCAGCAACCGAATTAAAGCGTTTGCATGTTTTGCTACATAATATGCTGTCCGAGCACGAATGCTTAATATTTTATAAAAACAGACTTGATACTAAAGCAAGAAAAGAACAAAAGAGCATACGTTATAATCCTCAATCATAATTTATTATCTGTTCCAAGAAGTTGGCAGGCTATAACCAAAAGTAGGCTACTGCGCGACATAACATAAAAGTTTGAATTGAAGTAAATATTACGAAAATAATAAATCACAGCGGCAGATTTTTATTTGCCCAATGAGAAATGTTCAGCGCTGCTATGTCCTATACTTTTGGAAAGTACTACCCGCCGAGCAGGGACATTTCTGGGGGTAAAATAATTTAGACCCTGGTCCTGCGGTGGAAATGCACTGAGATCCTAAAAAGGTTCCTAGTTTCTGCGGCAGAAACGGCAGCATTTTGAACCGCGTACTGAAAGGTGGATTACACAGTTGGGCGCAGTATATTTTCTTCGCCTCCGGGCGGCGGTGTAATGATACGTGTGGACGGGGCCTAGCAGCCAAGTTAACGTTGACCGAGTATTTTTTATGATCGGAAAGAGTACATTAGCAAACGGTGCAAAAGTAGCTGCATAAACAGTTGATTACAGTGAGTATTAGCACATTCCTTGCAAAACACGTAGCCAAGCTAGGAAGCTATTCGCCAAACAATGAAAACGAGAAACTTACCCCAGGCCTGGTTTGTCAACGCTGGTCTTCAATTAAAACTGTGGTCCTTCGTTAACGTGTCGATTCCAATTGCCTTAATAAACAAATGTTTTAATATAAATTTGACTACCAATATTGATTATTTGCTTGTTAATTCAACGATGAGATATATAATGGTTTCACAAGGAAAACTACCTCAAACGAAGGCGCTTGCTAAGTAGCTACCCAAAAGTGAAATGGCGGGCAGGAAGCCTTTGGGGTTTTATCGATGCTGAGAATGCTGGGATTTTTCCCCCAGACGCCACTGACTAGCAAACAATGAAAAGGTAGAATCTGATTGTAGAAATAATCTTCTCATCTTAATCATCACACTGTTGTTATTATAAGTGGGCGCTTTTAATGCAAAGTGGTCATCATTGCATGTGAATGCATGAACACGGCAGATCTCCGCTCCACAGGACAGCCATTTACACGTCTGGCCGCTCCGGAGAACAGGCATTCACACGTCTGGGTACCTGCTGCATACCATCTTTTCTTCAATATCATTCCGATACTTTTATTTGTAGGATTGATAGGGAAGGCATAAGTTTGTAGAAGGCAATGCACAAGCATTTACTGACACACCCGACAATTATGAGACGCTGTTTGTGCGAAATGATGTTGAAGAAAAGGTAGTGTATATACATGTATATATATATATGTACTACCTTTTCTTCAACATCATTTCCATACGTTTATTTGTTTCATAGGGATGGCATAAGTTTGTGGACAGCAATGCACGCGCATTTCCGCCGTTGCCTTTCCCTTTATTTTACTTCTACCAGTATGCTTTCGCTATACTTTTCTGAGTAGCAGCTGTCTATATCTCGGGTTTTCCCCACATTTCATTCGCTTACAACTTAGCAGAGCATGCACATTCACAGACAGATATCATGTCCAAAATCTCTCCAGAAAAAAAATCTGCATTTAATTCTCCCAGAACTTGTACTCTTTGCAGTGACAATAAAGCTGAATCTAATGTAATGATGCTGGCCACTGTGCTCTCCTGTCTGACTGAGAATGACAGATATGAAACGCTGTTCGTGTGTCATCCAAAAACGGTTAAACAAATGAACACTTTATGAGTAACAAAACGTCCAATACAATATATGAGCACTCAGTTTCAAAAGGGACACCTCTACACTTAAAACCAACGGTAAAGTTTTATATTTATTCAATATTTAGTACCAGATATTAACTGTAGAATTACACAGTATCATTTTTAAAACCTTGTCTTGTTTATTTCGTTATTCACTCAGCAGCGTTTTTTAAAACTTTGTCTCGTTTATTTCGTTATTCACTCAGCAGCGTTTCACTTCCGTATTGGCATATCTTAGTGCTATTGTCGGGTTTACCTTGTTGCTATGACGAAAAAGGATTTTTCAGTGGTGAAAGAATACTTTTATGAATTCCCAATATTGTCCCTTAAGAAGTTCAGACCGTATAGACCCCACGGTCTAAAAACTAGACCCGACAGTGTCGGATTACTTAGTTGCGTCGCCATGGATGTCTTCTAGCCACTTGCCGTAAAGAAGTGTACTAGATGTCATAACCGTTAGAATACATATGTCCATACGCTGCATTGGACTTTACTGCTTCTTTTGCACTTCAGGTGACATGCTAACTGCATTTCATTCTCCCAGAACTTTGCAATGACAATAAATCTGAATCTAATGTAATGTAATGATGCTGGCCACTGTGCTCTCCTGTCGGACTGAGGATGACAGATATGAAACGCTGTTCGTGCGTCATCCAAAAACGGTTAAACAAATGAACACTTTATGAGTAACACAACGTCCAAGACAATATATGAGCACTCCGTTTCAAAAGGGACACCTCTACACTTAAAACCAACGGTGAAGTTTTATATTTATTCAATATTTAGTACCAGATATTAACTGTAGAAATACACAGTATCATTTTTAAAACCTTGTCTTGTTTATTTCGTTATTCACTCAGCAGCGTGTTTTTAAACTTAGAATGTAGAATGACATGGTATAATTTTTTTTTAAATTGTCTCGTTTATTTCGTTATTCAGTGAGCAGCGTTGTCACTGCTGTATTGGCATATTTTAGCGCTAATGTCGGGTTTATCTTGTTGCTATTCAGTGAGCAGCGTTGTCACTGCTGTATTGGCATATTTTTGGGCTAATGTCGGGTTTATCTGTTGCTACGAAATATTGCATTACATTGCATTACAGGTTTTTGGCAGACGCTCCTATCCAGAGCGACGTACAACAAAGTGTTTAACCATAACCAGGAACAAGCGTGTCGAAAACCCTAGAGGGCAGTAGCCTACTGATTAAACTGATTAACGCTAACACAAACAAGAACAGCAACAACGCAGTCTATGAGAACATTCAAGCAATGGTTAAGACGAGTTAAGACTAAGTCACCTACGGAACAACTACCTAGTTACAACCCTAAGCTTACAGTCAATTTAGAAATGAAATTGAGAATACGATTTCTCTCAGCATAATGACGGATTTAAAGACTAAACGAACTCACTCGATATTGTCTTCAAATGGACCGTATTATTTATGTAGACATTGGCAGACTACAGCATAAATTGCTTCTTTTGTTTATATTCAATATTAGTAATTGCAGTGAGAAACTGCAGCTGTAGGTCGTTATGTTATGGTAGCAACGGAATGAAGCGGACTATGAGGCTACCGTCATTGTTTCATTATACCAGCGTGTTTTCGCGCGTTTGCACAGAAACTCAGAACCTATCAATAAAATGGTTTAGCTGTTTCTCAGCATAATGACAGATTTAAAGACTTAACGAACTCACCCGATACTGTCTTCAAATGGATCCATGCCAAAGAAAAGTAATGATTCATCCTCTCAAAGATTTACCGTAGCGTATTATTTATTTAGACATTGGCAGAGTACAGCATAAATTGCGTTTTTTGTGAATATTCAATGTTAGAAATTGCAGCGAGAACTGCAGCTGTAGACATAAGATAGTCTGTTATGTTATGGTAGCAACGGAACGAAGCGGACTATATATGTATTACCGTCATTGTTTTATTATACCAGCGTGTTTTCGCGCGTGTGCACAGAAACTCAGAACCTATCAATAAAATGGTTTAACTATTTCTCAGCATAATGACAGATTCAAAGACTAAACGAACTCACCTGATACTGTCTTCAAATGGATCCATGCCAAAGAAAAGTAATTATTCATCCTCTCAGAAAGCTTTTACTAAGAAACTTTGGGTAGCCTATCCTCGCATGCACGCCAGGTGGCAGTGTCAGACCGTCTTTTCACTGATAAAAACTAGACCCTACGGTGTCGGATTTACTTGCGTCGCCATGGTTGTCGCTTGCCGTAAAGAAGTTTACTCGATGTCGTAATCGTTTGGATTTGGAGCTCCAAGCTTTTCCGCACCCCACCTAATGAAAAAGTCCAAATGGTGTGCAAACCATACGGCGGACATAGGTGCTCCCAATAGAAAAGTTGTAGAGCACAGTCAGATGCACCAGTCGATGAAGTTTTGTGTTGATCAGACTTACGATGTGGGAGTTATGACCTTTTAAAGTATGATCCTTTGTTATAGCGCCACCATCAGGCCGACATAGGTGATTCTTAGTGCTTGAGTAGTGGGGGGCCATAGGAACCCACCTGCCAAATTTGGTTGCTCTAGGACTTATGGTTGCTGAGCCTCAGACATTTTAGCGGAGAAAGCTGCCACGCCCCAACGATACAGTTAAAATGGCGGGAAAACAATATGGCGGACACGGGTAGTCCCAATGGCAAAAGTATAGAGCACGTTCAGAGGCATATATCTATAAAGTTTTGTGTTGATCTAACTTATGGTGTGGGAGTTATGGCCTGTTACGCAAAACCCTTTGTTATAGCGCCACCATCTGGCCGACGTACGTGGTTTTTAGTGCCTGAGTAGTGGGGGCCCATAGGAACCGACCTGCCAAATTTGGTTGCTCCAGGACTTATGGTTGCTGAGCCTCAGACACTTTTAGCGGAGAAAAATAATAATAAGAATTAAAGCCGCAAGCGGCGTTGGAAGGGGTCCAAGCAGTGGCAGCAGCGCGCCCCCTATGGAGCGATTTTAAAATGGCTTTGTCCTCATGATCATACGCCTTCACCCAACATATCTACTGAATATCACGATGATCGTATGATATATTGATGACTTACGGCCAATTTTGAGCTAAGAGACGCTGTCGGATGACTTAGTTACGTCGCCATGGATGTGTCCTGGCCGCTTCCCGTCAAGGCCTTTAATATGTCGTAACACTTAGATGGCATGTCATAACACTTAGATGGTCCGGTGTGCATGCACAGCTGCAGTGTTTCTGCGCCGCAACTAAAAAAGGCGTCACACTAGTGTTGTCACGATACCGAAATTTTGACTTTGATACTGATACCAGGTTTAGTATTACGATACTCAATACTGAAATGATACTTGAAACTTAAACGGTGCTAATTCGATACAGTACCTAACGATACTGTAATTACCTTAATAGATCAGAAACGTAATGTCCACAAGGGTTGACCTCATTTTCTAATTCATGGTTTATTAACAACCTTTAAGTTGAAGCCTCTTCAACATATTAATATGCATAGGCCTATAGTGTTACAACACTGAACAATAGAAAAACATGTTAAATATATTTCAAAAATTGAACAGTTGTAAACTAAATAATCTTTAAAACAGGTCTTTCACCTTTAAATAGATTTAAAAACAGCATATTTTAATAACAATACAGCATCTATCTATAATAAAATATTTCCAAATTGGAACACCTATTGCTACTGAAGTGAACTGAGTCAAAGCTTGCGCTGAATCAAAGAGCTGAGTGCACAAGCACAAGTCACCTCACTTGGCAACCTTAGTTGCTACTGCCATCTAGCGAGGATTCTGACAAATTACACTTTTCATCCTCTCAATCAGTAATGCGGGAGACAATTTTCTGTGGGTTTTACATTTAACTCAAAACTACCGAACGTCGGAATATTCTAATACCGAACCGTTTATTTTTAATTTTTTTGAAATGTTTTTAAGTACCGAGAAAGTGCTGAAGTTTTGGTATACCGTGCAATACTACGTCAGACACATATTCCAATCCATTGCTCAGCTTAGCAGAGAATGCACATTTCAGAGCGCCACAGAGACAGATAGAATAATAACACATGAATGCACATTTCAAATAATAAATACGACATTGAGAAAAAACGGAAGAAAGACTGAATATCAACTCGCGAATTGCGTGCTGCGGGCAAAGAAGCCTACCGTTTTATTTATGTAGACATTGGCAGATGAGAAAATTTTCGGTTACGCTGACCTATAAAACGCTATTTCAAAAGCTAAATCAGACATGTTATACATCGTTAGAAAGCTTATAATCTCACCTACTGAATAAATGAATTGTCAATCAAGCCAAAGCAACAGGTGTGGTATTACGCACAGCTATTTTTGAAGGTAGCCTACCCAGTGATCAAAAATGCGCGTATATTTCGCCAACGGATTGTTCAAGACAATATATGACCTCTCATTCGCAAAAAGGACATCTCTACGCGTAAAACCGATGGTAAGATTGTATATTTATTAAATGTTTAGTCCCATATATTGACTTTAGAATGACATAGTATAAGGGAAAAAAACAAAATTGTCTCGTTTATTTCGTTATTCAGTGAGCAGCGTTTTCACTGCTGTATTGGCATATTTTAGGGCTAATGTCGGGTTTATCTTGTTGCTACGGAATATTGCATTACATTACATTACAGGCATTTGGCAGACGCTCTTATCCAGAGCGACGTACAACAAAGTGTATAACCATAACCAGGAATAAGTGTGCCGAAAACCCTAGAGAGAAATACCGCTCCAAGTGCAGGGAACAACCGCATAGTTCAACTTGGACCCAGTAGGTAAAACTGATTAACGCTAACACAAACAAGAACAGCAACAACGCAGTCTATGAAAACATTCAGGCAATAGTTAAGACGAGTTAAGACTAAGTCACCTACGGAACAACTACCTAGTTACAACCCTAAGCTTACAGTCAATGTAGAGATTAAATTGAGAATACGATTTCTCTCAGCACAATGACGGATTTAAAGACTAAACGAACTCACCCGATATTGTCTTCAAATGGACCGTATTATTTATTTAGACACTGGCAGACTACAGCATAAATTGCGTCTTTTGTTTACATTCAATATTAGTAATTGCAGCGAGAAACTGCAGCTGTAGGTCGTTATGTTATGGTAGCAACGGAACGAAGCGGACTATATATGTATTACCGTCATTGTTTTATTATACCACAACCCTAAGCTTACAGTCGATTTAGAGATTAAATTGAGGATACGATTTACAGCATGAATTGCGTCTTTTGTTTATATTCAATATTAGTAAATGCAGCGAGAAACTGCAGCTGTATGTCGTTATGTTAGCAACGGAACGAAGCGGACTATATATGTATTACCGTCATTGTTTTATTATACCACAACCCTAAGCTTACAGTCGATTTAGAGATTAAATTGAGGATACGATTTACAGCATGAATTGCGTCTTTTGTTTATATTCAATATTAGTAAATGCAGCGAGAAACTGCAGCTGTGGGTCGTTATGTTATGGTAGCAACGGAACGAAGCGGACTATGAGGCTACCGTCATTGTTGCATTATACCAGCGTGTTTTCGCGCGTTTGCACAGAAACTCAGAACCTATCAATAAAATGGTTTAGCTATTTCTCAGCATAATGACAGATTTAAAAATTAAACGAACTCTCCCGACCCTGTCTTCCAATGCTTCCCGACGGTCAGACCGTCACCTCACTGATAAAAACTAGACCCTACGGCAATATTTAAGACAAGTTAAGTCATCTACGAAACAACTACGTAGTTACAACCCTAAGCTTACAGTCGATTTAGAGATTAAATTGAGAGCACGATTTACAGCATAAATTGCGTCTTTTGTTTATATTCAATATTAGTAAATCCAGCGAGAAACTGCAGCTGTAGGTCATTATGTTATGGTAGCAACGGAACGAAGCGGACAAAATATGTATTAGGCTACCGTCATTGTTTCATTAGACCAGCGTGTTTTCGCGCGTTTGCACAGAAACTCAGAACCTATAAATAAAATGGTTTAGCTGTTTCTCAGCGTAATGACAGACTCAAAGACTTAACGAACTCACCCGATACTGTCTTCAAATGGATCCATGCCAAAGAAAAGTAATTATTCATCCTCTCAGAAAGCTTTTACTTTTGGTAGCCTATCCTAGCATGCACGCTAGGTGGCAGTGTAAGACCGCCCTTTCACTGATAAAAACTAGACCCTACGGTGTCGGATTACTTGCGTCGCCATGGTTGTCGCTTGCCGTAAAGAAGTTTACTCGACGTCGTAATCGTTTGGATTTGGAGCTCCAGCTTTTCCGCACCCCACCTAATGAAAAAGTCCAAATGGTGTGCAAACCATATGGCGGACATAGGTGCTCCCAATAGGAAAGTTGTAGAGCACATTCAGATGCATCAGTCGATGAAATTTTGTGTTGATCTGACTTACGGTGTGGGAGTTATGGCCTTGTAAAGTATGACCTTCGTGTTATAGCGCCACCATCTGGCCAACATAGGTGAATTTTAGTGCCTGAGTAGTGGGGGGCCATAGGAACCCACCTGCCAAATTTGGTTGGTCTACAACTTATGGTTGCTGAGCCTCAGACATTTTAGCGGAGAAAACTGCCACGCCCCAACTAAAAAGTCTAAATGGCGGGCAAACAATATGGCGGACATAGGTGGGGCCAATGGCAAAGTTGTAGAGCACGTTCAGATACATATGTCGATGAAGTTTTGTGTTGATCTAACTTATGGTGTGGGAGTTATGGCCTTGTACGCGTTACCCTTTGTTATAGCGCCACCATCTGGCTGACATACGTGATTTTTAGTGCCTGAGTAGTGGGGGGCCATAGGAACCCACCTGCCAAATTTGGTTGCTCCAGGACTTATGGTTGCTGAGCCTCAGACACTTTTAGCGGAAAAAAATAAGAATAATTAAAGCCGCAAGCGGCGTTGGAAGGGGTCCAAGCAGTGGCAGCATCGCGCCCCCTATGGAGCGATTTTAAAATGGCTTTGTCCTCACGATCATACGCCTTCACCCAACATATCTACTGAATATCATGATGATCGTATGATATATTGATGACTTATGGCCAATTTTGAGCTAAGAGACGCTGTCGGATTACTTAGTTACGTCCCCATGGATGTGTCCTGGCCGCTTCCCGTAAAGGCTTTTACTATGTCGTAACACTTAGATGGCATGTCGTAACACTTAGATGGTCCGGCGTGTATGCACAGCTGCAGTGTTTCTGCGCCGCAACTAAAAAAGGCGTCACTAGTGTTGTCACGATACCAAAATTTTGACTTTGATACCGATACCAGGTGTAGTATCACGATAATTGATACTGAAACGATACTGATTCAATACTCGGTACCTAACGATACTGAAAATACCTTAATAGATCAGAAACATAATGTCCACAAGGGATGACCTCATTTTCGAATTCACGGTTTATTAAAAACCCTGTTTATTAACAACCTTTAAGTTGAAGCCTGTTCAACATATCAATAAGCATAGGACTATAGTGTTACAGCACTAAACCATAGAAAACTATATTAAATATATTTCAAAAATCAAACAATTGTAAAGTGAATTATCTGTAAACAGGTCTTTCACTTTAAAATATATCTAAAAACAGCACATTTCAATAACAATACAGCATCTTCCTATAATAAAATATTTACAAATAAGAACAGGTATTGCTACTGAAGTGAACTGAGTCTAAGCTTGCGCTGAATCAACCACGAAAAATGCACAAGCACAGGTCACCTCATTGCCACCCTTAGTTGCTACTGCCATCTAGCGAAGATTCTGACAAATCATAACTTTTCATCCTCTCAATCGGTAATGCGGGAGACACATGTCCCTGGCTTTTACATTTGACGCAAAACTACCGAACGTCGGAAAATTCTAATACCGAACCGTTTATTTTATTTTTTTTTTTTTTAAGTACCGAAAAAGTGCTGAAGTGTCGGTGTACTGTGCAACACTATGTCAGACACATATACCAATCCATTGCTCAGCTTAGCAGAGAATGCACATTTCAGAGCGCCTCAGAGACAGATAGGATAATAATACATATTTCATATAGCCTAATAAATACGACATTAAAAAAAACGAAACGAAAAATCAACTGGACATTCCTGCTAGCATGCGTGCTGCGCGAAGAATCCCTTATTATTTATTTAGACATTGACAGACTACAGCATTTGCGTCTTTTGTTTATATTCAATAGTAATTGCAGCGAGAAACTGCAGCTGTAGACACAAGAAAGTTTGTTATATTATGGTAACAACGGAATGAGGCGGACTACATATATAGGCTATATTTACCGTCATTGTTTTATTATACCAGCGTGTTTTCGCGCGTTTGCAGAGAAACTCAATTACTATCAATAGAAATGGTTTAGCTATTTCTCAGCATAGCCTAATGACGGATGGAGATGGGACGAAAATAATTTTCAACCGTCCACCACATTTTAGCAACGTTCCAACACTCTCGTCATCACTGTTCCATGGGTCACAAAAACTATTACACTAACGCTTACATTGCAGTGTGAAAAATCCACATTATATAATACCACTAACCTATTTAAAGACACCCAATTTCAAAAAGAAGGTATATAACGAAAAGAACGTATATAACCGAAATATTTTGAGCAGTAATACTTACATAGCAACATGACATTTTATCTGTGTTTAGTAGCCTAGTATAGAGACAGAAAATCAATGACAAAGTCCTATCCGCTTCTGTTTTGCGTCAGAAAACGGTTTCAGATAGGTCTATCAGCAAAGAAATTGCTTAGCTAAGCCCTGAAGTCCTCGGTAATAATAGTACTCTACAAGAAATTATGAAAATCGTTGACAACGTTTAGTTAGGTGAATCGTCTTTTATGCTACGCCACAGTGAATGCGATAAGAAAATATTCCGTTGCGCTGAACTATAAAACGCTATTCCAAATGAAAAATCATGCATGTTATACATCGTTAGAAAGCTTATACTCTCACCTACTGAATAAATGAACTGTCATTCAAGCCAGATTGTACGAAAAACGGCGACTACGCCGTAAGCAACAGGAATCACAAACGGATTGTCCAAGACAATATATGACCACTCAGTCGCAAAAGGGACATCTCTACGCGTAAAACCAATGGTAAGATTGTATATTTATTCAATGTTTAGTCCCAGATATTGAATGTAAAATGACATGGCATAATTTTGAAAAAAAACTTTGTCTCGTTTATGTCGTTATTCAGTGAGCAGCGTTTTCACTGCTGTATTGGCATATTTTAGGGCTAACGTGGGGTTTATCTTGTTGCTACGGAACATTAAATTACATTACAGGCATTTGGCAGACGCTCTTATCCAGAGCGACGTACAACAAAATGTATAACCATAACCAGGGACAAGTATATCGAAAACCCTAGAGGGCAGCAGCCTACCGTTTTAAGTGCAGGGAACAACCGTATGGTTCAACTTGGACCCTGTAGGTTAAACTGATTAACACTAACACAAACAAGAACAGCAACAACGCAGTCTATGCAATAGTTAAGACGAGTTAAGTCCCCTACGAAACAACTACCTAGTTACAACCCTAAGCTTACAGTCAATTTAGAGATTAAATTGAGAATACGATTTCTCTCAGCATAATGACGGATTCAAAGACTAAAGGAACTCACCCGATATTGTCTTCAAATGGACCGTATTATTTATTTAGACATTGGCAGACTACAGCATTAATTGCGTCTTTTGTTTTTATTCAATATTAGTGATTGCAGCGAGAAACTGCAGCTGTAGGTCGTTATGTTATGGTAGCAACGGAACGAAGCGGACTATATATGTATTAGGCTACCGTCATTGTTTCATTATACCAGCGTGTTTTCGCGCGTTTGCACAGAAACTCAGAACCTAAAAAATTATTTTTTTTAAAATTATAAAAATTAAACGAACTCACGGTCACTGTCCCGTCCCCTCACTGATAAAAACAAGACCCTACGGCAATAGTTAAGACGAGTTAAGTCACCTACGAAACAACTACCTAGTTACAACCCTAAACTTACAGTCGATTTAGAGATTAAATTGAGGATACGATTTACAGCATAAATTGCGTCATTTGTTTATATTCAATATTAGTAAATGCAGCGAGAAACTGCAGCTGTAGGTCATTATGTTATGATAGCAACGGAACGAAGCGGACAATATATGTATTAGGCTACCGTCATTGTTTCATTAGACCAGCGTGTTTTCGCGCGTTTTCACAGAAACTCACAACCAATAAATAAAATGGTTTAGCTGTTTCTCAGCATAATGACATATTCAAAGACTAAACGAACTCACCCGATACTGTCTTCAAATGGATCCATGCCAAATAAAAGTAATTATTCATCCTCTCAGAAAGCTTTTACTAAGAAACTTTGGGTAGCCGATCTTAGCATGCACGCTAGGTGGCAGTGTCAGACCGTGCTTTCACTGATAAAAACTAGCGTCGCCATGGTTGTCGCTTGCCGTAAAGAAGTTTACTCGATGTCGTAATCGTTTGGATTTGGAGCTCCAGCTTTTCCGCACCCCACCTAATGAAAAAGTCCAAATGGTGTGCAAACCATATGGCGGACATAGATGCTCCCAATAGGAAAGTTGTAGAGCACATTCAGATGCATCAGTCGATGGAGTTTTGTGTTGATCTGACTTACGGTGTAGGAGTTATGACCTTTTAAACTATGACCCTTTGTTATAGCGCCACCATCTGGCCGACATAGGTGTTTTTTAGTGCCTGGGTAGTGGGGGGCCATAGGAACCCACCTGCCAAATTTGGTTGCTCTAGGACTTATGGTTGCTGAGCCTCAGACATTTTAGCGGAGAAAGCTGCCACGCCCCAACGATACAGTTAAAATGGCGGGAAAACAATATGGCGGACACAGGTAGTCCCAATGGCAAAAGTATAGAGCACGTTCAGAGGCATATATCTATAAAGTTTTGTGTTGATCTAACTTATGTTGTGGGAGTTATGGCCTGTTACGCGTTACCCTTTGTTATAGCGCCACCATCTGGCCGACGCACGTGGTTTTTAGTGCCTGAGTAGTGGGGGCCCATAGGAACCCACCTGTCAAATTTGGTCGCTCCAGGACTTATGGTCGCTGAGCCTCAGACACTTTTACCGGAGAAAAATAATAATAATAATAATAATAATAATAAGAATAATCCTAACAGATACAATAGGGTTCCACCAGCTTCGCTGCTTGGACCCCTAATAATAATCCTAACAGATACAATAGGGTTCCACCAGCTTCGCTGCTTGGACCCCTAATAATAATAATAATCCTAACAGATACAATAGGGTTCCACCAGCTTCGCTGCTTGGACCCCTAATTAAAGCCGCAAGCGGCGTTGGAAGGGGTCCAAGCATTGGCAGCATCGCGCCCCCTATGGAGCGATTTTAAAATGGCTTTGTCCTCACGATCATATGCCTTCACCCAACATATCTACTGAATATCATGATGATCGTATGAAATATTGATGACTTATGGCCAATTTTGTGCTAAGAGACGCTGTCGGATGACTTAGTTACGTCCCCATGGATGTGTCCTGGCCGCTTCCTGTAAAGGCTTTTACTATGTCGTAACACTTAGATGGCATGTCGTAACACTTAGATGGTCCGGCGTGTATGCACAGCTGCAGTGTTTCTGCGCCGCAACTAAAAAAGGCGTCACTAGTGTTGTCACGATACCAAAATTTTGACTTTGATACCGATACCAGGTGTAGTATCACGATAATTGATACTGAAACGATACTGATTCAATACTCGGTACCTAACGATACTGAAAATACCTTAATAGATCAAAAACATAATGTCCACAAGGGATGACCTCATTTTCGAATTCACGGTTTATTAAAAACCCTGTTTATTAACAACCTTTAAGTTGAAGCCTGTTCAACATATCAATAAGCATAGGACAGTAGTGTTACAGCACTAAACCATAGAAAACTATATTAAATATATTTCAAAAATCTAACAATTGTAAAGTGAATTATCTGTAAACAGGTCTTTCACTTTAAAATATATCTAAAAACAGCACATTTCAATAACAATACAGCATCTTCCTATAAGAAAATATTTACAAATAAGAACAGGTATTGCTACTGAAGTGAACTGAGTCTAAGCTTGCGCTGAATCAACCACGAAAAATGCACAAGCACAGGTCACCTCACTTGCCACCCTTAGTTGCTACTGCCATCTAGCGAAGATTCTGACAAATCATAACTTTTCATCCTCTCAATCGGTAATGCGGGAGACACATGTCCCTGGCTTTTACATTTGACGCAAAACTACCGAACGTCGGAAAATACTAATACCGAACCGTTTCTTTTTTCTTTTTTTTTAAGTACCGAAAAAGTGCTGAAGTGTCGGTGTACTGTGCAACACTATGTCAGACACATATACCAATCCATTGCTCAGCTTAGCAGAGAATGCACATTTCAGAGCGCCTCAGAGACAGATAGGATAATAATACATATTTCATATAGCCTAATAAATACGACATTAAAAAAAACGAAACGAAAAATCAACTGGACATTCCTGCTAGCATGCGTGCTGCGCGAAGAATCCCTTATTATTTATTTAGACATTGACAGACTACAGCATTTGCGTCTTTTGTTTATATTCAATAGTAATTGCAGCGAGAAACTGCAGCTGTAGACACAAGAAAGTTTGTTATATTATGGCAACAACGGAATGAGGCGGACTACATATATAGGCTATATTTACCGTCATTGTTTTATTATACCAGCGTGTTTTCGCGCGTTTGCAGAGAAACTCAATTACTATCAATAGAAGTGGTTTAGCTATTTCTCAGCATAGCCTAATGACGGATGGAGATGGGACGAAAATAATTTTCAACCGTCCACCACATTTTAGCAACGTTCCAACACTCTCGTCATCACTGTTCCATGGGTCACAAAAACTATTACACTAACGCTTACATTGCAGTGTGAAAAATCCACATTATATAATACCACTAACCTATTTAAAGACACCCAATTTCAAAAAGAAGGTATATAACGAAAAGAACGTATATAACCGAAATATTTTGAGCAGTAATACTTACATAGCAACATGACATTTTATCTGTGTTTAGTAGCCTAGTATAGAGACAGAAAATCAATGACAAAGTCCTATCCGCTTCTGTTTTGCGTTAGAAAACGGTTTCAGATAGGTCTATCAGCAAAGAAATTGCTTAGCTAAGCCCTGAAGTCCTCAATAATAATAGTACTCTACAAGAAATTATGAAAATCGTTGACAACGTTTAGTTAGGTGAATCGTCTTTTATGCTACGCCACAGTGAATGCGATAAGAAAATATTCCGTTGCGCTGAACTATAAAACGCTATTCCAAATGAAAAATCATGCATGTTATACATCGTTAGAAAGCTTATACTCTCACCTACTGAATAAATGAACTGTCATTCAAGCCAGATTGTACGAAAAACGGCGACAACGCCGTAAGCAACAGGAATCACAAACGGATTGTCCAAGACAATATATGACCACTCAGTCGCAAAAGGGACATTTCTACGCGTAAAACCAATGGTAAGATTGTATATTTATTCAATGTTTAGTCCCAGATATTGAATGTAAAATGACATGGCATAATTTTGAAAAAAAACTTTGTCTCGTTTATGTCGTTATTCAGTGAGCAGCGTTTTCACTGCTGTATTGGCATATTTTAGGGCTAACGTGGGGTTTATCTTGTTGCTACGGAACATTAAATTACATTACAGGCATTTGGCAGACGCTCTTATCCAGAGCGACGTACAACAAAATGTATAACCATAACCAGGGACAAGTATATCGAAAACCCTAGAGGGCAGCAGCCTACCGTTTTAAGTGCAGGGAACAACCGTATGGTTCAACTTGGACCCTGTAGGTTAAACTGATTAACACTAACACAAACAAGAACAGCAACAACGCAGTCTATGCAATAGTTAAGACGAGTTAAGTCCCCTACGAAACAACTACCTAGTTACAACCCTAAGCTTACAGTCAATTTAGAGATTAAATTGAGAATACGATTTCTCTCAGCATAATGACGGATTTAAAGACTAAAGGAACTCACCCGATATTGTCTTCAAATGGACCGTATTATTTATTTAGACATTGGCAGACTACAGCATTAATTGCGTCTTTTGTTTATATTCAATATTAGTGATTGCAGCGAGAAACTGCAGCTGTAGGTCGTTATGTTATGGTAGCAACGGAACGAAGCGGACTATATATGTATTAGGCTACCGTCATTGTTCCATTATACCAGCGTGTTTTCGCGCGTTTGCACAGAAACTCAGAACCTAAAAAATTATTTTTTAAAAAATTATAAAAATTAAACGAACTCACGGTCACTGTCTTCCAATGCTTCCCGACGGTCAGACCGTCCCCTCACTGATAAAAACAAGACCCTACGGCAATAGTTAAGACGAGTTAAGTCACCTACGAAACAACTACCTAGTTACAACCCTAAACTTACAGTCGATTTAGAGATTAAATTGAGGATACGATTTACAGCATAAATTGCGTCATTTGTTTATATTCAATATTAGTACATGCAGCGAGAAACTGCAGCTGTAGGTCATTATGTTATGATAGCAACGGAACGAAGCGGACAATATATGTATTAGGCTACCGTCATTGTTTCATTAGACCAGCGTGTTTTCGCGCGTTTTCACAGAAATTCACAACCAATAAATAAAATGGTTTAGCTGTTTCTCAGCATAATGACAGATTCAAAGACTAAACGAACTCACCCGATACTGTCTTCAAATGGATCCATGCCAAATAAAAGTAATTATTCATCCTCTCAGAAAGCTTTTACTAAGAAAATTTGGGTAGCCGATCTTAGCATGCACGCTAGGTGGCAGTGTCAGACCGTGCTTTCACTGATAAAAACTAGAGAAAACTGGTTGTCGCTTGCCGTAAAGAAGTTTACTCGATGTCGTAATCGTTTGGATTTGGAGCTCCAGCTTTTCCGCACCCCACCTAATGAAAAAGTCCAAATGGTGTGCAAACCATATGGCGGACATAGGTGCTCCCAATAGGAAAGTTGTAGAGCACATTCAGATGCATCAGTCGATGAAGTTTTGTGTTGATCCGACTTACGGTGTGGGAGTTATGACCTTTTAAAGTATGATCCTTTGTTATAGCGCCACCATCTGGCCGACATAGGTGATTTTTAGTGCCTGAGTAGTGGGGCGCCACAGGAACGCACCTACCAAATTTGGTTGGTCTACAACTTATGGTTGCTGAGCCTCAGACATTTTAGCGGAGAAAACTGCCACGCCCCAACTAAAAAGTCAAAATGGCGGGCAAACAATATGGCGGACACAGGTGGTCCCAATGGCAAAGGTATAGAGCACGTTCACATGCATATGTCGATGAAGTTTTGTGTTGATCGGACCTATGGTGTGGGAGTTATGGCCTTTTACGCAAAACCCTTTGTTATAGCGCCACCATCTGGCCGACGTACGTGATTTTTAGTGCCTGAGTAGTGGGGGCACATAGAAACCCACCTGCCAAATTTAGTCGCTCCAGGACTTATGGTTGCTGAGCCTCAGACACTTTTACCGGAGAAAAATAATAAGAATAATAATAATAATAATCCTAACAGATACAATAGGGTTCCACCAGCTTCGCTGCTTGGACCCCTAATAATAATAATCCTAACAGATACAATAGGGTTCCACCAGCTTCGCTGCTTGGACCCCTAATAATCCTAACAGATACAATAGGGTTCCACCAGCTTCGCTGCTTGGACCCCTAATAATAATCCTAACAGATACAATAGGGTTCCACCAGCTTCGCTGCTTGGACCCCTAATAATAATCCTAACAGATACAATAGGGTTCCACCAGCTTCGCTGCTTGGACCCCTAATAATAATCCTAACAGATACAATAGGGTTCCACCAGCTTCGCTGCTTGGACCCCTAATAATATGTGCAATAATAAGTGTAGTTGCCCTAAGGCAACCACACTAATAATATAGATATACTTTTAACAACTTTCAGTGAATTACAATAAATGAACCATGGAACCTATTAATTTAGCTACAACACTCACTGAGCTGAACACAAAGAGGCTGACAATGTATTTCAGTGGAGATGTCTCTGAGAGATGGAAAACTTAGACACAGATAGCTCTGTTCATTAAGCAGTTCTTTAAATTTTGTTCATTGCTACAACAGATTTTTTTTTTCAGATGTTTTCATTGTGAAGCTCTTTCGTGCAGCACTTTATTTGACTAAAATTAGCAATGTTTTGTTTTGGATTAAGCTATTTTGTGCATTGTTGTGTTCATTGTTATATATTTATTGTCATTTACATTTGATTAAGGATAATAAATTGTTATTACATTGTTAATGGTTTATGAATCCATTTGATTAAACACAATTTTTGATGATAAAATGGGATTAAACCATAAAACACAGAATCCAGAAAAAGTACAATGGTAAACATGGAATTTAGATTAAAATAAAACTGATTTCATAGGGCCCTACAAATGTCACCAGCAGTTGATTTATTTCATCACACAAGGGTCTGACAACATTTAAAACATATTCTAACATTAATTTGCTCTTAAAACAATATTAAACTTATCCGAAAGTGTTTATTGATTTTTTCCCTGCTGTGTCCATCAGGTCTGTACTGCTCTGCTCATTACTAGATACAGTATTTAAAGGCAAATAAGATGATTATATAACTGGTTAGTGTTAATATTGAAAAACTTGTCTGATCTGTCCATTATCTATCACATCATTTAGTGATAACATCATGCCACGCCGGGGGAAGAGATCTGAGGCTGCTAAGCAACGCTGGACTAAGTTGGACCTTTCAAACCCTCGGTTTCAGAGTCCAGAACCACAAAGGTGCATTCAAGTCATGGAGGTATGTGACAGGCAATGTAAACAGGAGGTGTGTAGTCCACCTGTGGTGTCATCCCCATGCACAGCTCCGTATCATGCACAGCCAGAGGTTCAAGAGGTCAACAGCAGTGTGCAGGTCATAGACATTTCTGTACATGATACTGTAGAAGAAGCAGGCGCCCCACCACCCTCTGTGATATCTGTGCAGGCATCCCATAGTCAGGATTATAGTGACTATGAGCCTGACTCAAGGAATCGTCAGTGTACATGCATGGCTCTGACATTTCTAGCACACCAGAATGAGGGTCATGACTTGAAGGAGGCTGATCTTGACAAGATACTGGACAAGGGAGATAGTCTGTATAAGAAAACTATAAAACAGCTAAAAAGTGAAAATAGGTTCCGCGACTACTACTTGACCTTGGAGGAAACGCCACTCACTGTCACAACCGAGCACCATGAGTACAGGGTGCAGAGATCTTCAGTGGAAATGGGATTCATGAGAGACAAGGGAGATCCTGGCACAGAGGATTGGTTTCAAAATCTTCGCACAAGACTTCAGTGTCTGTCTGCAGGTGTTACACATGCACTGCTTACAGTATCGCCATATACCATTGCCGTGTTCAGAGACCAGTCTGGGAGATATGGACTGTTTGACTCTCATAACAGAAATGCTGATGGGCTACCTGAGCATGGAGGAAAAGCTGTAATGATGACCTTCACGCATTTGGATGATCTGATTGAAAAGATTGACCATTTGAATGCCTTGCTACATTGTGGGTCTATTGACAAAAAACAGTTTGACTTCATGCCGGTGACATTTGCACATGCAAAGGCTCTATCACACCGTTTGCCTTCCCTCCAAGTGCAATCTGACAACTCGCATGACAGAAGGCCTGCGGCGGTGAAGGTGACACCAACTGCCAAACATGAAACAGATACTGGACTCCCAACCAGCCAACATTCTCTGCAGTCAGTCAATGCACTGTCCACACACGTGATGTCAAAGGCTACACAGGTTACAACATCTAAAAAACTTGGTAAACGGCAAAGAAAAAAACTAATGAAGAGACAAAGAAAAGACACAGAGCTGTGTGTAAAGATATCTGCCACTCATAAAAAACAAACATCTGAGAGAGAGAGATATACAAGAGATGTAGATTTCAGGGTGAAGAAGAAAGAAAACGTGAAGGAATCCATGGCAAGGAGATACAAAACAGATCCACATTTCTGGATAAAGAAGAAGGAAAACATGGTGAGGAGATACAAAACAGATCCACGTTTTCAGATGAAGCAGAAGGAATTCATTACGAGGAGATACAAAACAGATCCACATTTCCAGATGAAGCAGAAGGAATTCATTACGAGGAGGTACAAAACAGATCCACATTTCCAGATGAAGCAGAAGGAATTCATTACGAGGAGATACAAAACAGATCCACATTTCCAGATGAAGCAGAAGGAATTCATTACGAGGAGATACAAAACAGATCCACATTTCCAGATGAAGCAGAAGGAATTCATTACGAGGAGATACAAAACAGATCCACATTTCCAGATGAAGCAGAAGGAATTCATTACGAGGAGATACAAAAGAGATCCAGATTTCAGAATGAAGCAGAAGGAATCCATGGCGAGGAGATACAAAACGGATTCACATTTCAGGATGGCCCATAAGCTGCGCTGTTCATTGAAAATAAGAATAAAATACAGAGAGGTGAATAAAGTCATGCTTCAAATGCTTCAAAAGCGCATTGATGAAAAAAATAGGTTACTTCAGAGAGCTATAGCCACTTTCCAGGAACACATTAAAGCTGGGCCAACCTTTGTATGCACAATGTGTCATCGCACCCTTTTCCCCAATCAAGTGCGATTTTGCCATCGATCTAATTACAAGAAGAATCCACGTGAGGTTGCTGCCTGTTTGACAGGGAAATATGTTCATGAGTGTGACCGTCAATGTGGAGGCCCAGACCAATGCACTGTGCCTGATGAAAGGAGAAAGGAGTGGATTTGTTACACCTGTGATTCCCATTTAAAGGCAGGAAACAGATCATGCATAGCTGTGGCGAACAACTTGGAGCTGGCACCTATTCCCCCAGAACTCTGCAATTTGAATGTGCTGGAAAGACAACTCTTAGCGAAAATACTGCCATTTGCCAAGATTGTCACACTTCCTAAAGGTCGACAGACAGCTGTACATGGTGCTGTCGTCTGTGTGCCATCTGAGGTGGAAACCACAGTGAACACCTTACCCAGGCTGCCCAGCTCATCCCATTTGTATAGAGTGAAGCTAAAAAGACATGTGAATTACAAAGGCCATCAGCACTTTCACACTGTAAATATGAGAAATGTAGTAGCGGGCCTGTCCAAACTCATTGATACACACCCCGAGTACAGAGACATTTCAATCAGACATAATGCAGCAATGTATAATGAAACTATTGAAGACCTGCTACAAGACCCACCCACTGATGGCAACGTACAGCAAAATCAACCAGACACAAATGATGTCATGGAATTTGACAGTTGTGATGAGACCGAAATGATGGAGATACAAGACTATTGAAAATGTCAATCCATCGCAGGTGCAGCATGCAAGCTCAACATCTGCTAACGAGCAACATGAAAGTCAGGATAAACAACCACCTAGTGCAGAGGATGAGCAAGCTGCACTGAGACCTGGAGTGGGCCTAGATAGTTGCTTGCAACCAGCTGACATTGGACACGAGACATTGACATATGGTGATGGCATATTCAGCATTGCCCCTGCACAGGAAACAAGCCTGTCAGCTTCTTCAGGGTCCCTAAACTTGAAGCAATGGCCTTCCCTGTTCAGTTCCCTACTGGAGAGAATACATTGGATGCGGCAAGAAAAGTCAAACTATCCCCAAGCATGTATTTCAACGCAAGACTTTTCTGTGTTGACAATCGTTTTGCAAGAGACCAAAGCTACCTGTTCTTTGCACAGTTTGTCACAGAGACACACATGGCCAAAAACAGCATGTCCATTCAGTTAAGGAAAGGTAAACCCATTACCCGGGATGGACGCAAAATAAACAATAAGATGTTACAGGACAAGCGTGAGGTTGAGAGACTGGTGAGAAACAGAGATGCAACAAGATTCATGCAACCACTGAGAGGGACTCCAGCTTACTGGGAGAAAACTCTTAAGGATTTGTTTGCCATGGTCAGACAATTGGGGACGCCTACCTTTTTTCTGACCTTCTCTGCCGCAGAATTCCGATGGCCGGAATTTATAACTGCAATCAAATCGCAGCAAGGTCAACGGGTGAATTTTGATGAGCTGGACTGGGCTGAAAAATGTGACATTCTCAGAAGCAACCCAGTGACCACCATGCGTATGTTTGACAAGCGAGTTGAAGCTCTGATGAGAGAACTGCTGCTGTCTCCTGCTCATCCAATTGGTCAGGTTATCGATTTCTTTTACCGGGTAGAATTTCAGGCCAGAGGGAGCCCTCATATACATATGCTGTGTTGGGTAGAAGGAGCTCCGGTCTTTGGAGAAGACCCCGACCACAGAATATGCAAGTTTGTGGACCGCTACATCTCATGCCAGTTGCCTGACGTAGACAAACAACCGTTACTTCACAGCAAAGTCACAGAGGTTCAAATGCACAGCAGAACTCATTCCAAGTCCTGCAAGAAAGGTAAAAGGGCATGCAGATTTGGATTTCCAAAACCACCTATGCGAGAAACACGAATAACTTACCCGAAGCCAGAAAGTGACAAAGACGAGGGTGAAGGTACAAGTAAAACAAAAAACAAAGCAATGAAAAGAGCAAAGCAAAATGGCAAAGGACATACAATGACAACACAAGCAGCCATGAATAAACTCAAACCACTGTGGGATCTGCTGAACGACTCCAAAGCACAAGTGGACAACTTGTCTCAGCTACTGGCACAGTGTAATTTGACTTACGACGAGTACAGCTCGTGTGTTGAGGAAATGACGAATGCAAGCGTCATTGTAATGAAGCGTGAAGTTAAGGACTGCTGGGTGAATAACTACAATCCACATTTTCTGACAGCCTGGAATGCCAACATGGACATCCAGTACATTCTTGATGAGTATGCTCTCCTCATGTACATGCTCAGCTACATAACCAAGCCAGAACATGAGATGAGTGAATATCTCGGAAAAATAATCAGTGACCTAGGCCCAGAAAGTGTGCCTGAACGAGAGGAAATGAAACAAATCCTTCAAGCCTACTCAAAACACAGAGAAGTCAGCGCTCAGGAGGCTGTGGCGCGTACGTGCAGCCTGAAAATGAAGATGTGCTCACGTGATGTTGTGTTCCTGCAAACAGATGAGAACGCACTAAGAATGAGTCTCCCGCTCGGCATGCTGCAGAACAAACCAGAAGATTCTGAGAATGTGTGGTATTTGTCAGGTATTCCCGACAAATACAGAGCCAGACCCGAAACACCAGAGTTTGAAAACATGTGTCTAGCTGAATTTGCATCCAATTACAGGATTGTCTATGGGAAGGAGGCAAAAGGCAAGAAGCGTATTATGCTGTTGAATGACATGGGAGTCATTCAGAAACGCACAAGAGGGAAGGCCGCAGTTATCAGATATGCTCGCTTTTCGGAAAAGAAGCAACCAGAGAAATTCTACGGCAACTTGCTTAAACTCTACCTCCCCCATCGCTCAGAGTCATCACTGAAAACAAACACTTTCCCCACACACCAAGAGTTTTACAAGTCTGCCTGTGTGACATTACCTGGATTGGACATTATCTGCCCCGTGACTGCAATTGTTACACACAACAGAAAGAAATTTGAGAAACACAGTAAAGCGGTGGACAAAGCCATGGAGGACTTCATGAAGCATGGCCCTATTGAAGATGCATGGGCTAACTTTGCACCAGAAAGTGAGTTGGTTCAGTTGGAATGTATCGCTGAACGAAACAAAGATGACCTGAATGAGGACGAACAAGATGATGTCCCAGAGTACAGCCATCATGAAACTGGTGGAGTGATGCCGGCTGTGAAGGCCCCGCCAATGAGCCCTGATTTACTGCGCACAATGTGTCAAAACCTCAACCGGACACAAGGCTTCCATATTTTACTCTGTTCGTGACTGGTGTATTGAACGTGTATGTGGCTTAAACCCTGAACAGTTCTTTTACTTTGTCACTGGTGGTGCTGGCACTGGCAAATCACACCTCATAAAGTGCATCTATGGTGAGGCAACAAGGATACTCCGTCAACTCCCCAGACTGTATGAGGAAGTGGACATATCCATGCCAACTGTTCTACTGACTGCATTTACAGGCACTGCAGCATACAACATTTCAGGCAACACTTTACATTCCCTCTTTAAGTTGCCAAGAAGCTTAAAGCCACCCTACCAAGGACTAGGAAATGCCTTGGATGAAGTGAGGGCACAGCTGTCAAATGCAGAGATTATCATTATTGATGAGGTGTCAATGATTTCAAAGCCCCTGTTTGCCTACGTCAACTGGAGATTGCAACAAATCAAAGGCAGTAAGAAACCGTTTGGTGGTATGTCAGTACTAGCGGTAGGAGACTTTTACCAGCTCCCCCCACTGGGAAAAAGTAAACCACTCTGCCTACTTGAGGAGGATACGGTTGACTTCTGGCAAAGCAACTTTCAGATGATCACGCTGACTGAGATCATGCGACAGAGAGATGATGCTGCATTTGCTGAGCTTTTGAATAGAATCAGAGTCAAGGAAAAGACAGATCCATTAAGTGACACTGACAAAGCTCTGCTTTCTCAGGCTGTGACCGACCCCACCCATTGCCCTTAATGATGTCCTTCACATCTTTCCAACTAACAAAGAGGTTGCTGAGCACAATGCCAAAACTGTGTCTGCTCTCCATTCCCATGTTACGAACATAGATGCAGAGGATTACAAGAGAGATCCAAATACAGGAGAGATGAATAAACAACAAAAACCTTGTAAAGCACAGAAAAAAGATCTGCTTGACACACTACAAGTTGCAGAGGGTGCCCGTGTCATGATCACAAGGAACATCGATGTTGAAGATGGGCTAGTTAATGGGACGTTTGGCAAGATTGGTACAATAGTCACTCAGAAAAACAAAGATGCTACTACAGTAACCATGCTTGGGCTTGTGCTGGACAATGCACATGCAGGACAGAGATACCGTAAAAAAATATCTGGTGGTGCTGAGAACTTGGTGTACATAGAGAGGGTAGAGGAAAACCTGAGCAACAACAGAGTGGTTCGCAGGCAGTTTCCCCTCAAGCTAGCTTATGCATGCACAGCTCACAAAGTCCAAGGCATGACAACACAATCTGCAGTGGTTTCATTGAAACGGGTCTTTGAATCAGGCATGGCCTACGTTGCTCTGAGTAGAACAACTTCACTACATGGCTTGCACATCATTGACTTCAATGAGAGAAAGATATTTGCTGATCCTGCAATCACAGCTTCCCTGGAATCCATGAAGAAAGCCTCTTTGGACAGTGTTATGCCACTCTTAAATTATGTGCAGTCTACAAACCAAGCACAGACATTAAAAATTGTCCACCACAACACGGAAGGATTACCGGCTCATATTCAGGACATCAAACGACATCATGAGTTGCGACTTGCAGATGTTCTATGTTTTACTGAAACTCACCTCTCTGGCTGTTTCGTTGCTGAAAGTCTCCAGTTGGATGGTTACAACATGTTCAAACGCAACAGACAGCAGTCGTACACAACCCTTCCTCAGATTGCAGTAAGACTTGGTGGCGGTGTGGCTATCTACGTGAGAGACCATTACCAGGCTTGTGAAATGCACTACCTGCAAAATGTGACCGACCTAGAGTTTGTGGTTGTCAAGGTTGAGTCCCCTGTCAAAGCTTTGATCACTGCTGTGTACAGACCACCGGACTACAATCTTCGGCAATTCCTACCAAACCTGCAGGCGCTTTTGGAGTCTTTAGAAATTATGAATCACCAGCCTATCATAGTCTGTGGAGATTTTAATGAGGATTTACTTTCCAGTTCAAAGAAGCCAATATCTGAACTGTTTAACAAAAAAGGATATACACAACTGGTCAAGGCAGCCACCACTGACAAGAACACACTGTTGGATCACATTTACATCTCAAGCCCACAACAATGTCTACAGTCTGGGCTATTACGCACATATTACAGCTATCATAGTCCCATTTACTGTGTTTTGAACTGCAATCTTGACTCCAACTAATTTGTGGTCCCAAACTCCACTCCCACCTATTTAGTTGTTTGCGCAATGGGGTTTCTGAACTGCTGAGCGGGCCTTTTCAAGCCAGCAGTGTCAGTCCTCATCCCCTACGCTCAAAGACCTCCTCACCCAAACCACAGACCTGCTCAGAAGTGGTCTATTCCATAACCTTTTGGTTGCTTGCGCAATGCGATTTCTGAACTGCTGAGCGGGACTGTGACAGCTGCCTGTGTTGGATTTTCTGGGGGCATTGGTTCGTTGTTTGGAGGAGCTGAACACGCAGCGCCGAATAACGTTCTCGTCGTCCGTGGAGAATTCTGCCCAGGAGTCGGCCTTGTTCTCTGGAGGGACTTTTTGTTCACCGCACGTAGGAGCTGAACACGCAGCGACATGTTGGGGTTCGAATTGTCTTTCTGGAGTTCCGGGTAGATTATCTGGAGAAGGCAGTATCTTCTTAGTTTGTCTTTTTGGTATACTCCTGATTTTATAAAAAATTAATAATACAGTTCTTGACTTAAAAAAAAAAAGAGAGGGAAAAAATGGGAGAAGATGCCTGCAGCCATCACAGGGCCTTTTCAAGCCAGCAGTGTAAGTCGTCATCCCCTATGCTCAAAGACCTCCTCACCACCTACAGCCAGTTTCTCACTCTGTAACTCAAGTACCCACTCCCGCCCAGAAATGGACTCTTCGCCACCATTGATGGGCAAACTGTCATTGTCTCACCTCAAAGACCTCCTCACCAAAACCACAAACCTGCTCATAAGTGGACTGTTCTGTGGCCTTTTGGTTGTTTGCGCAATGGGGTTTCTGAACTGCTGAGCGGGCCTTTTCAAGCCAGCAGTGTCAGTCCTCATCCCCTATGCTCAAAGACCTCCTCACCAGCTACAGCCAGTCTCTCACTCTGTAACTCAAGTAACCACTCCCGCCCAGAAATGGACTCTTCGTCACCATTGATGGGCAAACCGTCATTGCCTACCCTCAAAGACCTCCTCACCCAAACCACAAACCTGTTCAGAAGTGGACTGCTCTGTGGCCTTTTGGTTGTTTGCGCAATGGGGTTTCTGAACTGCTGAGCGGGCCTTTTCAAGCCAGCAGTGTCAGTCCTCATCCCCTACGCTCAAAGACCTCCTCACCAGCTACAGCCAGTCTCTCACTCTGTAACTCAAGTAACCACTCCCGCCCAGAAATGGACTCTTTGCCACCATTGATGGGCAAACCGTCATTGCCTAACCTCAAAGACCTCCTCACCCAAACCACAAACCTGCTCAGAAGTGTGCTATTCCATAGCCTTTTGGTTGTTTGCGCAATGGGGTTTCTGAACTGCTGAGCGGGCCTTTTCAAGCCAGCAGTGCCAGTCCTCATCCCCTACGCTCAAAGACCTCCTCACCAGCTACAGCCAGTCTCTCACTCTGTAACTCAAGGAACCACTCCCGCCCAGAAATGGACTCTTCGCCACCATTGATGGGCAAACCGTCATTGCCTAACCTCAAAGACCTCCTCACCCAAACCACAAACCTGCTCAGAAGTGTGCTATTCCATAGCCTTTTGGTTGTTTGCGCAATGGGGTTTCTGAACTGCTGAGCGGGCCTTTTCAAGCCAGCAGTGTCAGTCCTCATCCCCTACGCTCAAAGACCTCCTCACCAGCTACAGCCAGTCTCTCACTCTGTAACTCAAGTAACCACTCCCGCCCAGAAATGGACTCTTCGCCACCATTGATGGGCAAACCGTCATTGCCTGACCTCAAAGACCTCCTCACCCAAACCACAAACCTGCTCAGAAGTGTGCTATTCCATAGCCTTTTGGTTGTTTGCGCAATGGGGTTTCTGAACTGCTGAGCGGGCCTTTTCAAGCCAGCAGTGTCAGTCCTCATCCCCTACGCTCAAAGACCTCCTCACCAGCTACAGCCAGTCTCTCACTCTGTAACTCAAGTAACCACTCCCGCCCAGAAATGGACTCTTCGTCACCATTGATGGGCAAACCGTCATTGCCTACCCTCAAAGACCTCCTCACCCAAACCACAAACCTGTTCAGAAGTGGACTGCTCTGTGACCTTTTGGTTGTTTGCGCAATGGGGTTTCTGAACTGCTGAGCGGGCCTTTTCAAGCCAGCAGTGTCAGTCCTCATCCCCTACGCTCAAAGACCTCCTCACCAGCTACAGCCAGTCTCTCACTCTGTAACTCAAGTAACCACTCCCGCCCAGAAATGGACTCTTCGCCACCATTGATGGGCAAACCGTCATTGCCTAACCTCAAAGACCTCCTCACCCAAACCACAAACCTGCTCAGAAGTGTGCTATTCCATAGCCTTTTGGTTGTTTGCGCAATGGGGTTTCTGAACTGCTGAGCGGGCCTTTTCAAGCCAGCAGTGTCAGTCCTCATCCCCTACGCTCAAAGACCTCCTCACCAGCTACAGCCAGTCTCTCACTCTGTAACTCAAGTAACCACTCCCGCCCAGAAATGGACTCTTCGCCATCATTGATGGGCAAACCGTCATTGCCTAACCTCAAAGACCTCCTCACCCAAACCACAAACCTGCTCAGAAGTGTGCTATTCCATAGCCTTTTGGTTGTTTGCGCAATGGGGTTTCTGAACTGCTGAGCGGGCCTTTTCAAGCCAGCAGTGTCAGTCCTCATCCCCTACGCTCAAAGACCTCCTCACCAGCTACAGCCAGTCTCTCACTCTGTAACTCAAGGAACCACTCCCGCCCAGAAATGGACTCTTCGCCATCATTGATGGGCAAACCGTCATTGCCTAACCTCAAAGACCTCCTCACCCAAACCACAAACCTGCTCAGAAGTGTGCTATTCCATAGCCTTTTGGTTGTTTGCGCAATGGGGTTTCTGAACTGCTGAGCGGGCCTTTTCAAGCCAGCAGTGTCAGTCCTCATCCCCTACGCTCAAAGACCTCCTCACCAGCTACAGCCAGTCTCTCACTCTGTAACTCAAGTAACCACTCCCGCCCAGAAATGGACTCTTCGCCACCAGTTGATGGGCAAACCGTCATTGACTCACCTCAAATACCTCCTCACCCAAACCACAAACCTGCTTCAGAAGTGGTCTGCTCTGTGGCCTTTTGGTTGTTTGCGCAATGGGGTTTCTGAACTGCTGAGCGGGCCTTTTCAAGCCAGCAGTGTCAGTCCTCATCCCCTACGCTCAAAGACCTCCTCACCAGCTACAGCCAGTCTCTCACTCTGTAACTCAAGTAACCACTCCCGCCCAGAAATGGACTCTTCGCCACCATTGATGGGCAAACCGTCATTGCCTAACCTCAAAGACCTCCTCACCCAAACCACAAACCTGCTCAGAAGTGTGCTATTCCATAGCCTTTTGGTTGTTTGCGCAATGGGGTTTCTGAACTGCTGAGCGGGCCTTTTCAAGCCAGCAGTGTCAGTCCTCATCCCCTACGCTCAAAGACCTCCTCACCAGCTACAGCCAGTCTCTCACTCTGTAACTCAAGTAACCACTCCCGCCCAGAAATGGACTCTTCGCCACCGTTGATGGGCAAACCGTCATTGACTCACCTCAAATACCTCCTCACCCAAACCACAAACCTGTTCAGAAGTGGACTGCTCTGTGGCCTTTTGGTTGTTTTCGCAATGGGGTTTCTGAACTGCTGAGCGGGCCTTTTCAAGCCAGCAGTGCCAGACCTCATCCCCTACGCTCAAAGACCTCCTCACCAGCTACAGCCAGTCTCTCACTCTGTAACTCAAGTAACCACTCCCGCCCAGAAATGGACTCTTCGCCACCGTTGATGGGCAAACCGTCATTGACTCACCTCAAATACCTCCTCACCCAAACCACAAACCTGTTCAGAAGTGGACTGCTCTGTGGCCTTTTGGTTGTTTGTGCAATGGGGTTTCTGAACTGCTGAGCGGGCCTTTTCAAGCCAGCAGTGTCAGTCCTCATCCCCTACGCTCAAAGACCTCCTCACCAGCTACAGCCAGTCTCTCACTCTGTAACTCAAGTAACCACTCCCGCCCAGAAATGGACTCTTCGCCACCATTGATGGGCAAACCGTCATTGCCTAACCTAAAAGACCTCCTCACCCAAACCACAAACCTGCTCAGAAGTGTGCTATTCCATAGCCTTTTGGTTGTTTGCGCAATGGGGTTTCTGAACTGCTGAGCGGGCCTTTTCAAGCCAGCAGTGTCAGTCCTCATCCCCTATGCTCAAAGACCTCCTCACTAGCTACAGCCAGTCTCTCACTCTTTAACTCAAGTAACCACTCCCGCCCAGAAATGGACTCTTCGCCACCATTGATGGGCAAATCGTCATTACCTACCCTCAAAGACCTACTTTATCACTGCCTGAAAAACCTACCAAGTGCATCACCTACATCTCTGCCATCCTGTCAAATTGCCTCACCTCTGCTACTCGCATAACCTGCCTCACCAAGGCAGAATGTACCAGAGTAGAGAGAGTGAGAACTTTCCCTTTTGCTGTGACCTTGACGTGGTGGTAAAGCTTGCGTGCCCCAATGATCCTAGGTGCTATGCCAGCATGAGCAGATAGATGCTCAGGGTTTCAACCTTGCTGAACTACACCCAGGTGAGAGGCCAGACTAACAACAGCAAACATACTCTGTCCTTGCAAATATTTTAGTAGGACACGGTAGCAAGGTCAGTAATTACACATGGTGGACGTCAAGAGCAAAACAGTTCTGGATATCCAACTGGTCCAGGTAAGGGAAATTGAAATCTCATCTTTTTCTATGCTCATATTGTGCATATATATATATGTCGCAAATCAGCTCGTTGCCGTGATGTTATAGCACAAACACAGTACTCATGTCTCTGCTCATACTACAGGCACTGTTCACTCTGTTCAGCACAAAGTCGACTTAGCATTGGCGGCAACCACACTTCACAATTTCTGCAGGAATTGTCTAGTTAGTGTGGTTGCCTTAGGGCAACTACACTATTATTATTGCACATATTATTATTATTCTTTCCGCCTGTTTTTTGGACCGCTACTCCTCCCAGAGTTTTCGCACCACATACACGTGCAATATGTCAAATCGAGCGGCTTGATCGGGAATGGTGTGCTATTACTTTGTGGAAAGATTGGTTGCACGGTTTTTGAAAAATTTGAATTTTTGTGGGCAATTTTTCCCCATAGGGAATGAATGGCGGAATGTTCACCCTTGTGATGTCACAATGCTCTGTCTTCTCACCCTTGTGATGTCACAATGCCCTGTCTTCTAGCAGCAGTACTCTGGTCTCTCTCTAGATTTGAACATTCTGCCATTCATCTCTATGGGGAAAAATTGCCCACAAATTGTACAATGCCTCATTGGACATAGTAGAGAGTCCTTTGTCCATTGGTGTAGATCAGCCTTGCCCCCCTTCCTGATTGGCCGATGTTTGATATTTCATAACTTTTGAACCGTTTGTCATAGAGAACTATGGGTCGCGTCATTGGACTCAGTAAAGACCTAGCAACCGCCTAGAACTCAATAGCAACCCCCTAGCAACACCCTAGCAACCACCTAGAACACCCTAGCAACGGCCTAGAACTCCATAGCAACCACCTAACAACACAGTAGCAAACACCTGGAACACCATAGCAAATGCCTGGCAACACCCTAGCAACTGGCTATAACGCCATAGCAACCACCTAGCAACACCATAGTAACCACCTAGAACACCATAGCAACCACTTAGCAACACCCTAGCAACCACCTGGAATACCATAGCAACCACCTAGCAACACCCTAGCAACAATCTGGAACACCATAACAACTGCCTAGCAACACCCTAGCAACCACATGGAACACCATAGCAACGACCTAGCAACACCCTAGCAACCACCTGGAACACCATAACAACCGCCTAGCAACACCCTAGCAACCACCTGGAACACCATAGCAACCACCTAGCAACACCCTAGCAACAATCTGGAACACCATAACAACTGCCTAGCAACACCCTAGCAACCACATGAAACACCATAGCAACGACCTAGCAACACCCTAGCAACCACCTAGAACTCCATAGCAACCACCTAGCAACACCCTAGCAACCCCCTAGCAACACCCTAGCAACCACCTAGAATTCCATAGCAACCACCTAGCAACAACCCAGCAACCGCCTAGAACTCCATAGCAACCACCTAGCAACACCATAGCAACCGCCTAGAACTCCATAGCAACCACCTAGCAACATCCTAGCAAACACCTGGAACCCAATAGCAACCACCTAGCAACACCCTAGCAACCACCTAGAACTCCATAGCAACCACCTAGCAACACCCAAGCAACGGCCTAGAACTCCATAGCAACCACCTAGCAACACCATAGCAACCACCTAGAACTCCATAGCAACCACCTAGCAACATCCTAGCAACCACTTTGAATACCCTAGCAACCCCCTAGCAACACCGTAGAAACCACCTAGAACGCCATAGCAACCACCTAGCAACCGCCGAGAACTCCATAGCAACCACCTAGCAACACCATAGCAACCGCCTAGAACTCCATAGCAACCACCTAGCAACACCCTAGCAACCACCTAGAACTCCATAGCAACCACCTAGCAACACCCTAGCAACGGCCTAGAACTCCATAGCAACCACCTAGCAACACCATAGCAACCGCCTAGAACTCCATAGCAACCACCTAGCAACACCATAGCAACCGCCTAGAACTCCATAGCAACCACCTAGCAACATCCTAACAACCACTTAGAATACCCTAGCAACCACCTAGCAATGCCCTAGCAACCACCTGGAGCTCAATAGCAACCACCTGAAACTCCATAGCAACCACCTAGCACCACCCTAGCGACCGCCTAGAATTCCATGAAACCACCTAGAACTCCATAGAACCACCTAGCAACACCCTAGCAACTGCCTCAAACATCATAGCAACTACCTACCACTGTTCACTCCGTTCAACAGAAAGTCGACTTTGCATTGGCGGCAACCACACTTCACAATTTCTGCAGGAATTGTCTAGTTAGTGTGGTTGCCTTAGGGCAACTACACTATTATTATTGCACATATTATTATTATTCTTTCCGCCTGTTTTTTGGACCGCTACTCCTCCCAGAGTTTTCGCACCACATACACGTGCAATATGTCAAATCGAGCGGCTTGATCGGGAATGGTGTGCTATTACTTTGTGGAAAGATTGGTTGCACGGTTTTTGAAAAATTTGAATTTTTGTGGGCAATTTTTCCCCATAGGGAATGAATGGCGGAATGTTCACTCTTGTGATGTCACAATGCTCTGTCTTCTCACCCTTGTGATGTCACAATGCTCTGTCTTCTAGCAGTAGTACTCTGGTTTCTCTCTATATTTGAACATTCTGCCATTCATCTCTATGGGGAAAAATTGCCCACAAATTGTGCAATGCCTCATTGGACATGGTAGAGATTACTCTATCCATTGGTGTAGATCAGCCTCGCCCCCCTTCCTGATTGGCCGATGTTTGATATTTCATAACTTTTGAACCGTTTGTCATAGAGAACTATGGGTCGCGTCATTGGACTCAGTAAAGACCTAGCAACCCCCTAGCAACATCCTAGAAACCGGCTCTAACTCCATAGCAACGACCTAGCAACCCATAACAACCAGCTAGAAAACCCTAGCAACCATCTAGAATTCCATAGCAACCACCTGGAACACCATAGCAAATGCCTAGCAACACCCTAGCAACTGCCTATAACTCCATAGCAACCACCTAGCAACATCCTAGCAACCACTTAGAACACCCTAGCAACCACCTAGCAACACCCTAGCAACCACCTGGAACACCATAGCAACCACCTAGCAACACCCTAGCAACAATCTGAAACACCATAACAACTGCCTAGCAACACCCTAGCAACCACATGGAACACCATAGCAACGACCTAGCAACACCCTAGCAACCACCTAGAACTCCATAGCAACCACCTAGCAACACCCTAGCAACGGCCTAGAACTCCATAGCAACCACCTAGCAACACCATAGCAACCACCTAGAACTCCATAGCAACCACCTAGCAACATCCTAGAAACCACTTAGCATACCCTAGCAACCCCCTAGCAACCACCTAGAACTCCATAGCAACCACCTAGCAACACCATAGCAACGGCCTTGAACTCCATAGCAACCACCTAGCAACACCTTAGCAACCACCTAGAACTCCATAGCAACCACCTAGCAACACCATAGCAACGGCCTAGAACTCCATAGCAACCACCTAGCAACACCCTAGCAACCACCTAGCAACACCATAGCAACCGCCTAGAACTCCATAGCAACCACCTAGCAACACCCTAGCAACCACCTGGAACACCATAGCAACCACCTAGCAACACCCTAGCAACCACTTGGAACACCATAACTGCCTAGCAACACCCTAGCAACCACTTGGAACACCATAGCAACCAGCTAGTAACACCCTAGCAACCACCTAGAACTCCATAGCAACACCCTAGCAACCACTTAAAACTCCATAGCAACCACCTAGCAACACCCTAGCAACGGCCTAGAACTCCTTAGCAACCACCTAGCAACACCATAGCAACCGCCTAAAACTCCATAGCAACCACCTAGCAACACCCTAGCAACCACCTAGCAACACTATAGCAACTGCCTAGAACTCCATAGCAACCACCTAGCAACACCTTAGCAACCACTTGGAACACCATAACTGCTTAGCAACACCCTAGCAACCACATGGAACACCATAGCAACGACCTAGCAACACCCTAGCAACCACCTAGAACTCCATAGCAACCACCTAGCAACACCCTAGCAACCGCCTAGAACTACATAGCAACCACCTAGCAACACCATAGCAACTGCCTAGAACTCCATAGCAACCACCTAGCAACACCCTAGCAACGACCTGGAACACCATAGCAACCACCTAGCAACACTCTAGCAACCACTTGGAACACCATAACAACTGCCTAGCAACACCCTAGCAACCACCTAGAACTCCATAGCAACCACCTAGCAACACCATAGCAACGGCCTAGAACTCCAAAGCAACCACCTAGCAACACCCTAGCAACCACCTAGCAACACCATAGCAACCGCCTAGAACTCCATAGCAACCACCTAGCAACACCCTAGCAACCACCTGGAACACCATAGCAACCACCTAGCAACACCCTAGCAACCACTTGGAACATCATAACTGCCTAGCAACACCCTAGCAACCACTTGGAACACCATAGCAACCACCTACAACACCCTAGCAACCACCTAGAACTCCATAGCAACCACCTAGCAACACCCTAGCAACCACCTAGAACTCCATAGCAACCACCTAGCAACACCCTAGCAACGGCCTAGAACTCCTTAGCAACCACCTAGCAACACCATAGCAACCACCTAAAACTCCATAGCAACCACCTAGCAACACCCTAACAACCACCTAGCAACACCATAGCAACTGCCTAGAACTCCATAGCAACCACCTAGCAACACCCTAGCAACCACTTGGAACACCATAACTGCCTAGCAACACCCTAGCAACCACCTAGAACTCCATAGCAACCACCCAGCAACACCCTAGCAACCGCCTAGAACTCCATAGCAACCACCTAGCAACACCATAGCAACCGCCTAGAACTCCATAGCAACCACCTAGCAACACCCTAGCAACCACCTGGAACACCATAGCAACCACCTAGCAACACCCTAGCAACCACTTGGAACACCATAACTGCCTAGCAACACCCTAGCAACCACTTGGAACACCATAGCAACCAGCTAGTAACACCCTAGCAACCACCTAGAACTCCATAGCAACCACCTAGCAACACCCTAGCAACCACTTTAAACTCCATAGCAACCACCTAGCAACACCCTAGCAACGGCCTAGAACTCCTTAGCAACCACCTAGCAACACCATAGCAACCGCCTAAAACTCCATAGCAACCACCTAGCAACACCCTAGCAACCACCTAGCAACACTATAGCAACTGCCTAGAACTCCATAGCAACCACCTAGCAACACCCTAGCAACCACTTGGAACACCATAACTGCCTAGCAACACCCTAGCAACCACATGGAACACCATAGCAACGACCTAGCAACACCCTAGCAACCACCTAGAACTCCATAGCAACCACCTAGCAACACCCTAGCAACCGCCTAGAACTACATAGCAACCACCTAGCAACACCATAGCAACCGCCTAGAACTCCATAGCAACCACCTAGCAACACCCTAGCAACCACCTGGAACACCATAGCAACCACCTAGCAACACTCTAGCAACCACTTGGAACACCATAACAACTGCCTAGCAACACCCTAGCAACCACCTAGCAACACCCTTGCAACCACCTAGAACTCCATAGCAACCACCTAGCAACACCATAGCAACGGCCTAGAACTCCATAGCAACCACCTAGCAACACCCTAGCAACCACCTAGCAACACCATAGCAACCGCCTAGAACTCCATAGCAACCACCTAGCAACACCCTAGCAACCACCTGGAACACCATAGCAACCACCTAGCAACACCCTAGCAACCACTTGGAACACCATAACTGCCTAGCAACACCCTAGCAACCACTTGGAACACCATAGCAACCACATACAACACCCTAGCAACCACCTAGAACTCCATAGCAACCACCTAGCAACACCCTAGCAACCACCTAGTACTCCATAGCAACCACCTAGCAACACCTTAGCAACGGCCTAGAACTCCTTAGCAACCACCTAGCAACACCATAGCGACCACCCAAAACTCCATAGCAACCACCTAGCAACACCCTAACAACCACCTAGCAACACCATAGCAACTGCCTAGAACTCCATAGCAACCACCTAGCAACACCCTAGCAACCACTTGGAACACCATAACTGCCTAGCAACACCCTAGCAACCAGCTATAACTCCAAAGCAACCACCTAGAATACCCTAGCAACTTCCTCGTAACCACCTGGAACTCTATAGCAACCACCCAACAACACACTAGCAATAGCAAATGCCTAGCAAAACCCTAGCAACCAGCTATAACTCCAAAGCAACCACCTAGCAACACCATAGCAACCACCTAGCAACACCCTAGCAACCACCTGTAACACCATAACAACTGCCTAGCAACACTATAGCAACCACCTAGCAACATGCTAGCAACCACCTAGCAACACCCTAGCAACCGCCTATAACTCCATAGCAACCACCTGAAACTCCATAGCAACCACCTAGCACCACCCTAGCAACCGCCTAGAATTTCATGAAACCACCTAGAACTCCATAGAACCACCTAGCAACACCCTAGCAACTGCCTCAAACATCATAGCAACTACCTACCACTGTTCACTCTGTTCAGCAGAAAGTCGACTTTGCGTTGGCGGCAACCACACTTCACAATTTCTGCAGGAATTGTCTAGTTAGTGTGGTTGCCTTAGGGAAACTACACTATTATTATTGCACATATTATTATTATTCATATATTTTATTCTTTCCACCCATTTTTTGGACCGCTACTCCTCCCAGAGTTTTCACACCACATACACGTGCCATATGTCAAAATGACCGGCTTCTTTGGGAATCGTGTGCTATTACTTTGTGGAAAGTTCCGCTGCACGGTTTTTGAGAAATATTAATTTTTATGCCCAATTTTTCCCCATAGAGATGAATGGAGAAGGTGACGTCATTCATATGCGAACGGTGATTGTTACAGCATTGGTCGGCTTTGCACACGTGATGCGGTCAGCTCTACGGTCTCAGCAGCCAGGATAAGAAATAGCTGATTGCGGAAGTGAAAGAACGATATTTAAAATGAAAAATTACAAATGAAAACGCTGTCAGCTAGGTATATCAACAAACATATGGCTTAGGCATGCCCAGAAGTCCTCAATAATAATAGTATTTCACGAGATATTACGCAAATTCGTTGACGACGTTTCGTCACATGCAGCGTCTTACAATGCTAGTGCTAACAAAGAGCGAATATGTTCTATGACATGATGACATAGCTTTCGGTTGACCTAAAAAAACGATATTAAAAAACCAAAAATAAACGTGCTGTTATACCTGGTTAGAAAGCTTATGCTCTCAGCTACTGAATAAACGAATTTTCAAACAAGCCAGACTTTGCGTATTTGCATGCTAGTGCTAACAAAGAGCGAATACGTTCTATGACATGATGACATAGCTTTCGGTTGACCTAAAAAAACGATATTAAAAAAACAAAAATAGACGTGCTGTTATACCTGGTTAGAAAGCTTATGCTCTCAGCTACTGAATAAACGAATTTTCAAACAAGCCAGACTTTGCGTATTTGCATGCTAGTCCGAACAAAGAGCGAATACGTTCTATGACATGATGACATAGCTTTCGGTTGACCTAAAAAAACGATATTAAAAAAACAAAAATAGACGTGCTGTTATACCTGGTTAGAAAGCTTATGCTCTCAGCTACTGAATAAACGAATTTTCAAACAAGCCAGACTTTGCGTATTTGCATGCTAGTCCTAACAAAGAGCGAATACGTTCAATGACATGATGACATAGCTTTCGGTTGACCTAAAAAAACGATATTAAAAAAACAAAAATAGACGTGCTGTTATACCTGGTTAGAAAGCTTATGCTCTCAGCTACTGAATAAACGAATTTTCAAACAAGCCAGACTGTAGTGAAAACTGGAACAACGCCGTCAACAGCACGTGTGCAGCAGCTTCAGGTCCGGTCTAACTCCAGAAATTTGGGTCGGCTAACACGTAGTAGGCTATCCTATGTCTATGAGTTCGTATCTAAGGTAACAGATTAAACTCTGAATTGCAGCACAGTTAAATGTTTTTATTTGAATTGTAAAAATGAGCTGAACTTAACGTAAAACCATAAATCAATCACATTAATCTCCCTAGCCCTGTCTTGCTTTTTAAAATGGAGCGGTTGTGCAGTGCAGATATAACGTTTTTCCAAGACCCTCTGAAGTGGCCAGCTAGCTTTATGATTCGCCGTCACTCGTCACAGCATACCGTGAGTAAATCGCTGATCTCAAGTATTGATGAAGGGTTAATTTAGCTCTGAATATGTGTGTTGCAAATGAACTCGTTGCCGTGATGTTATAGCATGTATAGCATACTCTGTCTCTGCTTATACTACAGAAACTGTTCACTCCGTTGAGCACAAAGTTGACTGCGTTGGCGGCAACCACACTTCACAATTTCTGCAGGAATTGTCTAGTTATTAGTGTGGTTGCCTTAGGGCAACTACACTATTATTATTGCACATATTATTATTAGTGTGGTTGCCTTAGGGCAACTACACTATTATTATTGCACATATTATTATTCATATATTTTATTCTTTCCACCCATTTTTTGGACCGCTACTCCTCCCAGAGTTTTCACACCACATACACGTGCCATATGTCAAAATGACCGGCTTCATTGGGAATCGTGTGCTATTACTTTGTGGAAAGTTTCGCTGCACGGTTTTTGAGAAATATTAATTTTTATGCCCAATTTTTCCCCATAGAGATGAATGGAGAAGGTGACGTCATTCATATGCGAACGGTGAAGTTACAGCATTGGTCGGCTTTGCACACGTGATGCGGTCAGCTCTACGGTCTCAGCAGGCAGGATAGGAAATAGCTGATTGCGGAAGTGAAAGAACGATATTCAAAATGAAAAATTACAAATGAAAACGCTGTCAGCTAGGTATATCAACAAACATATGGCTTAGGCATAACCAGAAGTCCTCAATAATAATAGTATTTCACGAGACATTACGCTAATTTGTTGACGACGTTTCGTCACATGTAGCGTCTTAGAATGCTAGTGCTAACAAACAGTGAGTGGCTTTAATGCGATAATGAGAGCACTTTCGGTTGACCTAAAGAAACGATATTAAAAAACCAACAATATACGTGCTGTTATGCCTGGTTAGAAAGCTTATGCTCTCAGCTACTGAATGAACGAATTTTCAAACAAGCCAGACTTTCCGTCTTTGCATGCTAGTGCTAACAAAGAGCGAATACGTTCTATGACATGATGACATAGCTTTCGGTTGACCTAAAAAAAACGATATTAAAAAAACAAAAATAGACGTGCTGTTATACCTGGTTAGAAAGCTTATGCTCTCAGCTACTGAATAAACGAATTTTCAAACAAGCCAGACTTTCCGTCTTTGCATGCTAGTGCTAACAAAGAGCGAATACGTTCTATGACATGATGACATAGCTTTCGGTTGACCTAAAAAAACGATATTAAAAAAACAAAAATAGACGTGCTGTTATACCTGGTTAGAAAGCTTATGCTCTCAGCTACTGAATAAACGAATTTTCAAACAAGCCAGACTTTGCGTATTTGCATGCTAGTGCTAACAAAGAGCGAATACGTTCTATGACATGATGACATAGCTTTCGGTTGACCTAAAAAAACGATATTAAAAAAACAAAAATAGACGTGCTGTTATACCTGGTTAGAAAGCTTATGCTCTCAGCTACTGAATAAACGAATTTTCAAACAAGCCAGACTGTACTGAAAACTGGAACAACGCCGTCAACAGCACGTGTGCAGCAGCTTCAGGTCCGGTCTAACTCCAGAAATTTGGGTCGGCTAACACGTAGTAGGCTATCCTATGTCTGTGAGTTCGTATCTAAGGTAACAGATTAAACTCTGAATTGCAGCACAGTTAAATGTTTTTATTTGAATTGTAAAAATGAGCTGAACTTAACGTAAAACCATAAATCAATCACATTAATCTCCCTAGCCCTGTCTTGCTTTTTAAAATGGAGCGGTTGTGCAGTGCAGATATAACGTTTTTCCAAGACCCTCTGAAGTGGCCAGCTAGCTTTATGATTCGCCGTCACTCGTCACAGCATACCGTGAGTAAATCGCTGATCTCAAGTATTGATGAAGGGTTAATTTAGCTCTGAATATGTGTGTTGCAAATGAACTCGTTGCCGTGATGTTATATCATGTATACCATACTATGTCTCTGCTCATGCTACAGAAACTGTTCGCTCCGTTCAGCACAAAGTTGACTTTGCGTTGGCGGCAACCACACTTCACAATTTCTGCAGGAATTGTCTAGTTATTATTATTATTCCACCCATTTTTTGGACCGCTACTCCTCCCAGAGTTTTCACACCACATACACGTGCCATATGTCAAAATGACCGGCTTCTTTGGGAATCGTGTGCTATTACTTTGTGGAAAGTTTCGCTGCACGGTTTTTGAGAAATATTAATTTTTATGCCCAATTTTTCCCATTGAAAATGAATGGGGGCGGTGACGTCATACAAATGTGAATTATGAAGTTACAGCATTGGTCGGCTTTGCACACGTGATGCGGTCAGATCTGTGGTCTCAGCAGCCAGGATAGGACATAGCTGAATGCGGAAGTGAAGGGTAAAACGGTATTCCAACTGAAAAATTACAAATGAAAACGCTGTCAGCTAGGTATATCAACAAACATATGGCTTAGGCATACCCAGAAGTCCTAAATAATAATAGTATTTCACAAGATATTACGCAAATTCGTTGACGACGTTTCGTCAGGTCCAGCGTCTTTGAATGCTAGTGCTAACAAAGAGCGCATACATGTATTGCGATGATGAGAACACCTTCGGTTGACCTAAAAAAACGATATTCCAAAACCAAAAATAGACGTGCTGTTATACCTGGTTAGAAAGCTTATGCTCTCAGCTACTGAATAAACGAATTTTCAAACAAGCCAGACTTTACTAAAAAGTGCAACAACGCCGTCAACAAAACGTGTGCAGCAGCTTCAGGTCCGGTCTTACTCCAGAAAAAGACGTCAGCTTGTAATACCACACATACTGCATTGAGTGTTCTGTAACTTTGTAGTACAAACTGCCTTTATCGACACTTCATCGATCCAACAGGTGATAGAATAAGATTTCTAACTATGTATAATATGTCACATTTTACTTTTGTAGTACCGTTTTATATTCCAGCGAGTTGGTAACTTTGGTCTCTTTATAACTGCATTGAGGCTAACAGGTAATAGACTATCCTCTGTCTATGAGTTGGTATCTAAGGTAACAGATTAAACTCTGAATTGCAGCTCAGTTAAATGTTTTTAGTTGAATGGTAAAAATGAGCTGAACTTAATGTAAAACCATCAATCAATCAAATTAATCTCCCTAGACCTGACTTGCTTTTTAAAATGGAGCGGTTGTGCAGTGCAGATATAACGTTTTTCCAAGACCCTCTGAAGTGGCCAGCTAGCTTTATGATTCGCCGTCACTCGTCAGCATACCGTGAGTAAATCGCTGATCTCAAGTATTGATGAAGGGTTAATTTAGCTCTGAATATGTGTGTTGCAAATAAACTGGTTGCCGTGATGTTACAGCATGTATAGCATACTCTGTCTCTGCTTATACTACAGAAACTGTTCGCTCCGTTGAGCACAAAGTCGACTTTGCGTTGGCGGCAACCACACTTCACAATTTCTGCAGGAATTGTCTGGTTATTATTATTCCACCCATTTTTTGGACCGCTACTCCTCCCAGAGTTTTCACACCACATACACGTGCCATATGTCAAAATGACCGGCTTCTTTGGGAATCGTGTGCTATTACTTTGTGGAAAGTTTCGCTGCACGGTTTTTGAGAAATATTAATTTTTATGCCCAATTTTTCCCCATAGAGATGAATGGAGAAGGTGACGTCATTCATATGCGAACGGTGAAGTTACAGCATTGGTCGGCTGTGCACACGTGATTCGGTCCGCTGTACGTCCTCACCAGCCATCACTAAGCATATAGGTGAATGCGGAAGTGAACACGATAAAAAACGGTACTCCAAATGAAAAATTACAAATGAAAACACTGTCAGCTAAGTATATCAACAATCATATGGCTTAGGCATACCCAGAAGTCCTAAATAATAATAGTATTTCACAAGATATTACGCAAATTCGTTGACGACGTTTCGTCAGGTCCAGCGTCTTTGAATGCTAGTGCTAACAAAGAGCGCATACATGTATTGCGATGATGAGAACACCTTCGGTTGACCTAAAAAAACGATATTCCAAAACCAAAAATAGACGTGCTGCTATACCTGCTTAGAAAGCTTATGCTCTCACCTACTGAATAAACGAATTCTCAAACAAGCCAGACTGTACTAAAAAGTGCAACAACGCCGTCAACAACATGTGTGCAGCAGCTTCTGGTCCGGTATTACTCCAGAAAGACGTCAGCTTGTGTGTGAATGCGGAAGTGAACGCGATAAAACGGTATTCAAAATACAAAATTACAAATGAAAACGCTGTCAGCTAGGTATATCAACAAACATATGACTTAGGCATACCCAGAAGTCCTCAATAATAATAGTATTACACAAGATATTACGCAAATTCGTTGACGACGTTTCGTCAGGTCCAGCGTCTTTGAATGCTAGTGCTAACAAAGAGTGAATGGCTTTAATGCGAAAATGAGAACACTTTCGGTTGACCTAAAAAAACGATATTAAAAAACCAAAAATAGACGTGCTGTTATACCTGGTTAGAAAGCTTATGCTCTCACCTACTGAATAAACGAGTTCTCAAACAAGCCAGACTGTACTAAAAACTGCAACAACGCCATCAACAACACGTGTGCAGCAGCTTCTGGTCCTGTCTTACTCCAGAAAAAGACGTCAGCTTTTAATACCACACATGTTGCTTTGGGTGTTCTCGAACTTTGTAGTACAAACTGGCTTGATCTACACTTGATCGATCCAATAAGTGACACAATAAGCTTTCTAACTATGTATAATATGTCAAATTTTACTTTTGTAACACCGTGTAATATCCCAGCGTATTGGAAACTTTGGTCTCATTACAGCTGCATTACGCATTCAGTCTGTTGTAGCAGGGACAGCAACGCTCTCACCCCAACGCGTTTGCTAAAGTACACAACTCCACTTGCATGTTGTTGATGCACCCCTTGCTGCAACAGAAGCTAGTAATACTAGCTACCAGCCGATACTTATTCACAGAAGCTGTTTTTAAAATGAGTTAAAATGCAACTATTTTAACACATATGTCTCGCCTCATTTTCGTTCTTGGAAATTCGGCTCGGCTAACACGTAATAGGCTACTCTGTCTATGAGTTGGTCTCAGAGATAACAGATTAGACTCTGAATTACAGCCCAATTAAATGTTTTAGTTGTCTGGTTAAAATGAGCTGAAATTCGCGCAAAATCATACGTCAATCAAATTAATCTCCCTAGCCCTGTCTTCCTTTTTTTTTTTTTTAATGGTGCGATCACGCAGTGTAGACGTAGGGTTTTTCCAAGACCCTCTGAACATGGCAGCTAGCTTTGTGATTCGCCATCACTCGTCACCGCATTACCGCAAGTAAAACACAGATCTCAAGTTTTGATGAAAGGATAATTTAGCTCTGAATATGTGTCGCAAATAAACTCGTTGCCATGATGTTATAGCATGTACACAATACTCTCTCTCTGCTTATACTACAGAAACTGTTCGCTCTGTTCAGCACAAAGTCGACTTTGCGTTGGCGGCAACCACACTTCACCTGAAGCAACAGTAATCCAAGGGGTCAGGCTAAATTTATAAGCGGCGAATACAGGCAAAAGTAAAAAAAAAACCGGGAAGTATTTACTAGAAGTAGCAAAAGGCTTGAACGGCACTAAGTTAAACAAAAGCACGATCTGGCACAGGCTAACAGCTAACAGAATATATAGCTAAAGAAACTGAGTAGAAGATGAGTAGCAGGTGGAGACTGCGGCAGAGGCTTGACTGAATAACGGTGAAGCCACACTATACGCGGCGACTGCCGCCTGTCGCCGCGCCGCGTCCCCACAATCGGCTGTTTGTGGGCGTGTCACCTATATTTGACAGACAGTTGTGTTCGTTAAATGTTGACCGGGTTTAATATCGTGTTTCATATTTATTGTAATGTCTGAATAAAAATCATTTTTGCAGTAACCTAGATCTGAAAGATATTAGTCAGCTGCCTAGCTAGGCTGTTTAATGTCTAGCTAGTGAGTTACAACCAACAACAAAAACATTGTCTCGCTAATTAGCCAGATAATGCCTTCAAAGTTATATCTGGTTAGCTAGCTAGGTGGCTGGTAGAAACGAACAACTAGCAACTCATACATTATGAAGATTTTTTTTTGTTTGTTACTGTTTGTTGTTAGCCTATTCACTATGGCTAAACATTAGACAGCCTAGCTAGGCAGCTTATTAACATTTTTCAGAGCTAGGTCACTGCAAAAATGATTTTTATTCAGACTGGACAGTGATAAGTAATAGTAACGGCGATAACTAGGCTACATAGCAGAGCCACCGACAATTTCAGGGACTTTTCTCCACACTATTTCCTCTTATCAGTGTCTCTGTAGGAGATTTTATTAAGTTGGGAAGCCCGATATGGAAATTACAAGTTACATTACATTCTGCCAAATGAATGTAATGTAATGTAATGTAAGGTCCTCCATTGTGGAACGATAGAATGTGGAACTAAAATTAGAAAAAAATAGGGACAATTTACTTGACGGATCATTAGATCAAATCAGATTGGTTACCGCGACACGGCAAGGGGGTCAAAGTAGAATTTTTGCCATCTCCACTGCAGCCTCACCGCCTCCCGCCGCGCCGCCGGCAATCCCAAAATGCCTTGCGGGGTCTGGCCGCCACCCCTCATTCAAAATGAATGCCGCGTATAGTGTGGCTTCACCGTGATGCGGTTGAGGCTTGATTGAATAATACGGCTGAGGCAGACAGGCAGGACTGGGGGTGGAGCGTGGGTGGGAACCAGGAACCTGAAACAAAAGCAAACACCATGCGCTCACACCAAGCGGCCAAAACCAGACTCTATGGTTTTGGCTCCAAATCGACAACATGGCCGCGCCCGCCATTGAGCTTCAAAACGTGTTTTAGAGACCCACGGAGAGTCAATGGGTGACGTCACAGTAGCTTTGTCCATATTTTTTACAGTCTCTGGCTCACACACACTCATGCATACATACAAAAAAAATAAAAAAATTTTTTTTAAAAACCGGAAAACAGAACGGAAACTCACGGTGAAGCCACACTATACGCGGCCCCGCCGCGCGGCGGAGACGCCTCCATTCATTTTGAATGAGGGGTGGCGGCCAGACCCCGCAAGGCATTTTGGGATTGCCGGCGGCGCAGCGGGAGGCGGCGAGGCTGCAGTGGAGATGGCAAAAATTCAACTTTGACCCCCTCGCCGCGTCGCGGTAACCAATCTGATTTGATCTAATGATCCGTCAAGTAAATTGTCCCTATCTTTCAGATCTAGGTTACTGCAAAAATGATTTTTATTCAGACATTACAATGAATATGAAACATGATATTAAACCCGGTCAACATTTAACGAACACAACTGTCTGTCAAATATAGGTGACACGCCCACAAACAGCCGATTGTGGGGACGCGGCGCGGCGACAGGCGGCAGTCGCCACGTATAGTGTGGCTTCACCGTCAGGCAGACGTCCTGACAGATACAGCCTCATTATTTCTTATTATATAGTCTCAGTAAGTTAAATGAATTATATTTTCTATTTCTACTACATGATCTCAAAGAGTAAGACATTATCTAGCGGAGCTAATGAGTGAATCAAGTGTAACGTTAGATGAACTTAAATTGACTGGATGAAATACGTGAAAAAAACTACAATGCGCTTTCGTGCAGGTTACCTGCGCTAACTGTTGGTTGATTCACTTCTCCAACAGCAATCCTTCTCTCATGTTATCACGACAAAGCTAGATAACATGGCTTAAAATGATCCACGTTATAGGCTAAGTGTTTTATCTGCGTTTTTACTGTCTGGTTAGCTTGCTACGATGATGCGTGACTAGATGACACACTCGCTTGCAATAACGCGTTGTCTATTGACACAGCATCATATAGTAGTTAATATAATTATCTCAGATAAAAAAACAAATGTGTGATGCATTCAATCACCACTTTATTTTGGCTGGTTATTTATTTGAGAATACAGTGATGTCCTCTGGAAATGTAGATCCTACGCTGCTTATGTGCTCACTGCCACTTCATAAAGGCTTGCTAGCCAGCTAGCTTGCTAAAGTGAACCAAATATGTTAGCTAGCTCGCTCGCTTGATAATGAGGAGTGATAAACATATTGGTCGTATAAACGCATTCAATTAAAAACTTTCACTAAATCGAATATGTGCAGACAAGTCTTGCAGTGGATAATATTGGATGAGGCATGAGTGACAAACGTCTTATTACAGAAGTAGCGCGTCAGCTGCTGCAGTTCACACTTGTATTAGAGCTCCCTCTACTGGACAATTCTAGTAAATAGCAATTACAACGTTCAAACAGACAAGTACAGATAAATAATCAATGTTTTTTTGTTCATTATACTTATTTAAAAATCGGGACACATCAGCTGCATAACTGCCAATCCCGATGTCGTCAAAAAAGTCAAATAACAGCCGATATATCGGCCAAACCGATATATCGGTCGGGCTCTAAAAATGACAGCAGTACATCTATGGTAAGACAGTACAAGTGGAGTCAGATCACAAGCCCCTTGAGACAGTGTTCAAGAAATGTCTCCAAAAAGCTCCTCCAAGACTCCAGAGGATGCTGATGAGATTGCACAGAGATTTATAAGTACAGATAAATAATCAATGTTTTTTTGTTTATTATACTTATTTAAAAATCGGGACACATCGGCTGCATAACTGCCGGTCCCGATGTCGTCAAAAAAGTCCAATATATCGGTTGGGCTCTAGTCCTAAGTGTGTTACTTCACCCTTCTCAACTTGCTGCACGACTCATCTATAACCTTCCCAAATTCTCCCACGTCACACCTCTGCTGCGATCACTCCACTGGCTACCGGTCGCTGTCAGGATCCGGTTCAAAGTCCTGACCCTCGCCTACACTGCAGCCAACGGGACAGCCCCTATCCACTTGCAGGACATGATTCGATCCTATACGCCTGCTCAACCACTCTGCTCTGCAGCAGCAGGGTGCCTTGTACCCCCTCCCACCCAAGCAAAGGGATCACAGAGCTTCTCCACCCTAGCTCCCCAGTGGTGAAACAAACTCCCTGTCCCTCATTCTAAATCCACCCCCCCACCCCTTTCATGACACTCGTTACATGTTCCCAGCGGTGGACAGTAACATATACATGTACTTCATTACTGAACTTAAGTACCTTTTTCAAGTATCTCTACTTTACTCAAGTGTTTCCATTTTGGGAGACTTTTTACTTTCACTCCACTACATTTCAAACGAAATATCCTACTTTTTACTCCACTACTTTTGTGCGATATCTGTCTGTTCTTCGTTACTTTGATGTGGAGAAAATGGATTGTCTAAAATATCCTATAGAATAATAATACGACATCACTTTCATGCTGAAGCCTACCAATCAGGGTGCAGCGTGCGTTTCGATCGGCTCATGACACTCATTTGGAACACAGAGAGACAGCTTAACTGTCCAAGTACATCTTAATATTCCTGTAGATTCTCGAGAGCCTGATAATGTCTGACAGTGACAGTGACGGTCTCTTGCCAGTGCCGGAGGTCGGGGCACTGCAACACCCATGGCCATATCTCAAAGAATCTTTTCAAATATTGGAAGAGAAGGAAGCAGCATTTTCTTTTAAATGCCTGCCTGCAGTACACTCTCTCTCTGCATTCAAGAACTCGCCATCAAACTTAAGAAAACACATTGAGGTAAGTCAATTTTTTAACCTCAGGTTGCGAGCTAACATTTTGATAGGCAAGTTAGCTAACGTTTGCAAATATAACGTTAGCTTGCAACAGCAAGATCTTTCATTGTGTATGAAGTTAGAATAGGTCAATGACTAGACAATTCCTGCAGAAATTGCGAAGTGTGGTTGCCGCCAATGTAAAGTCGACTTAACCTATTAAAGACATTCAATTTCAAAAATAACGTATATAACCAAAATATTTTGAGCAGTAACACTTTTGGACGATGAAATCTTATCTGTGTTCAGTAGATACAGACAGAGACCTTGCATCAGCAGCACTCATCGGATGATGGATCCACCGCCTCTGATGAAGAGGACTTCTTTGCAAGCATGAAGCCTACTCACGGTTAGGCTACCTTACCAGCAAACTTGATCACAAGGACATTCTTAAAAACTTCCCAGCAGTGTGCAAGCGGTCTCTTAGGCTGAATACTGCTTTGCCAGCTTCAGCTGCTTGTGAGAGGCTGTTTAGCACAGCAGGACTTATTTTATCTCCCAAGAGAGCAAGACTGGACTCAAAAAACCTTCTCAGGTTGAACAAAAAATTCTGCAGCCTAAAACTCAAGATCCATATTACATAAGTATTAGAATATTTTTGTTCTTTATAATGCTACTGTTAACTTATTATTTTGTCTGTTTTGTCTGACTTTATGTCTCACTACACAATCTTGAATGCGTGATTGTCTGTTGTATGTATTTTTATGTTCGGACCCCAGGAAGATTAGCTGCACACTGTGTGCTGTTAATGGGGATCCTAAATAAATAAATGAATAAATAAGTAGTAGCCTGATTTGCTCAAAGAATTATGCAAATGTCAAATATTGTTAACACTCCTGCAGACACACACGCATACATGCCCATACACATCCACACACACTCACATAGTGAAACACATAGACACACACTCATGTCACCTCAGCAGCAGAAGAGCAAATGTACCCTAGTTTAAGAGTGTTAAACTTACTTCAATGTATTTTGATATTTGATAGTGAAATATTGGAATTGATGGTGCCTTTGTTCCATTTTTTTAAATTAAACTGTCAATTTGTATTTATACCACAGTTTTCACTCTTACATACACTATGTTAGGAGGTGAACAATTTAGTTTGCCTACTGTATGTAAAAATTGTTTGTCATGTCAGCAACCCCTGACAAACATAACCATACTAAATAATAGTACTTTTTACTTTTGATACTTAAGTATTTTTAAAAGCAGGTACTTTTGTACTTTGACTCAAGTAGAAATTTAAATTGAAGACTTCTACTTTTAGTGGAGTAATATTTAGCAAGGTTATCTGTACTTTCACTCAAGTACAGGATTTGTGTACTTCGTCCACCACTGATTATTTAGGCTTTCTAAAACTGTGAATCCAGTTTGTGGTTGACATTATAATATCTATATTAAGGGATCAACACAAGATATGAGAAGTAGACCAAGCTTTAATACATGATTTTATTCTTATTTTTTATTGTGCCCTATTAGTCCTATGGTGTGTACATACTGTAGACCTGGTGCTAATTTGCTTTATAATCCAACACCTACCTGCTATTTTCATTTTCCCTTTTTGATGAGTGAGCAGCTGTAACTCCAGGAGCTGTATTTCAAGCTTGCAAGAACTGTGATCCTACTGTGAGAGAAAAATGCAATGTAGAATAAAAAAGCTCAGTTTTCCTTGGTTAAAAGCAATTTACAAGCCCTTGGCAAAACAGCTATAGTATCTATGAAGTAAAAAGAGCTTGACTCCTGTTTCAATATGACTTTGAAATCTTTTTTTTCTGTGAACAGATGGCCAAATCTCAAGGGCAACGTGTGGGGTTTGTTGAACCCGCCTCCTTGTTCCGTATTACTGCCGAGGCTGTGGTGCAGTATGATCTCTTCATAAACACATAAAGAATGAGCCCATGGCTCAGGATTGGTCACATGGTATCATGTGTCTCCCACATGATACAGATAGAAAGGAATGTTAGTGTTTGTCCTTAATCTCCACACTCAGGACCTTGGTGATGCCAACTTGTCTGTCAGTATCAGTCCTGATGAAATTCTGTCTTTGGGGCTGAACTTCCTCTGTACTCCTCTGTAGGGTCACAAGTCACAATCCACACACACTCATGCAAACAAATACCTTCCTTCCTCCAGCAAAATGGAAAAGACTGAGTGGTACAAATCTCTCTGTCTCTCTCTGCATGCTGGGAGTTTGGTGGTGGGAGGGGATAATAGTGCCTTGACAGAATCAGCGTTTTCAGGCTGGTTTGTTTGTCCCTGCAGACCTCAGAATGGGGTCAAACCCAGGGTTTAAAACACTAACAGTCAGACATGGGCTAAAATGCGGGCCTGATGTTGGTATTTCTGTGGAGGAGGCTTTGGTTGCGATTGGGAAGGAGGCCGGGTCAAGGAATATCAAATCGGCTTCGCGGATGAACAAGGCAATCGTGGTGTTTCTCAGCGAAGTCGATCTAGTAAATAAGTTAGTTGCAAGCGGTTTGTGGGTTAGAGAGTCATTTGTGCCTGTTTTACCTTTGTCAACCCCGGCAAAGAAAATACTGTTGTCAAATGTTCCCCCATTTAATGAAAATGGGGTTTTAGAGCAGATTTTAACCCGCTGTGGGAAATTAGTAAGACCGATTAAGATGATACCGCTTGGGTGCAAAAAAGCATGTAATGTCTTTCCGTAGACAAACCTATATGATTCTAAACAACCCAGATGATAGTCTCGAGGTTTCAGTGACAATTGCGGGGAAAGAACTATAAGATATATATATGTTTGGAAACAATGAGGTGTTTTAGCTGCAGGGAGTCGGGATATCTAAGACAAACATGCCCAATGAAAAAGTCAACAAATGGTTCAGAACCTACAGGTGATAGGGGTGAGCAGGAGGGCGAGAGCCCAGCGAATGATACTGAGACCAGCAACACTGAACCAGGGACAGTTACAAAGAGGTCGGCTCCCATGGACGCGGTGGAAAATGAGGCACTGTCCGTTGGTGGTGAAGCAGCCCTTGATCCTGAAGGGTTCCAGACTGTTACGAAAAAGCCCAGGAAAGTAAAGAGAAAGACAGGAGTTGACAGTTTTGTTGCGGCAGTGTGGGGACCCCCCAGACTCATCCGCAGTAAATCTGATACGCAGCTCCCTACCACCCGTCCAGCGGAAGCTGGAACGGAGTGAGGGGAGCTTGGAGAGGGGGGATCCCAGCCTGTTAGCATGGAGTCTCACCCTGATTAAGTGGAAGCCGAGGCTGTGGGAAACAGCAGCGCTAAGGAGGCCACTTCACTCGGTGGCGGTGCCACTCTCACAATCTCCCTATCTCAGGACGATGTTTCTGAGTTGGGGGAGTATGATCTGGATTTAGAAGTTGATGAACTGGGTGATGAGGAGGAGGAGTTTCCTGCAAGTGGCTCGACCATGGAGGCAACTGGCCAGCAGCCCAAAAGTAAGATGTATTCTGTAAAACGTATAAGTGACTTCTTGGATTATACTAAAGGGCAACGTAAAGTAGACATAAGCACATATTTTCCTGACCTAAAATAGTTTGTGCTCTCATGTTCTTTGGAATTCAGGAAAGCTAGCTTTGCGGAGTTAGATAAGCCCAAGCGGTATCGTCTTAAAAAGCTTGTTACAAGTGCTCGGGCAATGTTGAGGAAAACAAAGTAACAGTAATGGATCAGAGGGTTTATAGTTTTTTTTCCCACCCTGAACATTTTGTTAGTATTGGTAGGTTTTTTCAACATTATGCAGACCTTCCAAATAGGATATTTTAATGTAAATGGATGCAGGGACATAGGGAAGCGTGCTGTGCTTTTTGAGTTCCTGCAGCAGAAAAGAACGAAAATCTCTCTTTTACAAGAAACGCATACAGATGAATTTAACTGTGGGCACTGGAGGAGAGAATGGAGGGGCGATATTATCATGAGCCATGGATTAAGCGTTAGCGCTGAAGTGGCTTTTCTTCTGCCTCCTGGCTCTGGGTTTATTATAAAGTACAGTGAAAAAATTATAAAGGGGAGACTTCTGAGGGTGGATGTACAAATTGGAGAGGATTTGTTTAGTTTATTTAACCTCTATTCCCAATTGCGATCGTGTTGAGTTTTTCAATGCGACCACAATAATGTAGTGGTACTCGCTGGAGATTTTAATTGCATGGTTAATCATATGCAAGACAGGAATCATGACGAACCTCATCCGCAATCAGGTCTATTTTTAAAATCGATTCTGAGATATTTTGATTTAGGGGATGTGTGGGGGAATCTGCACCCCTTTGAAAAAGCATACTCTTGGGTCAAAATAAATTGAAACCTGGTGTCCGGGGTAAGACTTGACAGATTCTATGTGTCGAAACATAGTATGGCCAGGTTCCTCAAGAGCTAATCATACCTTCTCATCTCTCTGATCACCATTTCTGTTCTGTTTCTGTTGCATTTGCAAATTCTTCTCGTAAATCCTCCATTTGGCGGTTTAATAGTAAACTACTCTATGACCACTCTTTTATTCAGGCTTTCACTTTTTTCTGGGAGAGCTGGATGAGAGAGAAGTCCGTTTTTAAGTCTCTATGTCAATGGTGGGACATAGGGAAAGTCCAGATTAAAGTTTTCTGTCAGCAATATACAGAGAACAGCACAATAACAGTCAAGGAGCAAACCACAAAGGTTGAGAGAGAGATAATTCAGCTGCAGTCACTCCTGTGTGATGGAGATGGAGTGCAAGCTGGGCAGAGTTTCGTAGATAAGAAGAAGCTCCTTGGTGAAATGCTTGAGAAGCGGGGTCAGGTGGCCTTGATCCGGGCGCGAACAGGGAAGCAACATTTATTCACAGTTTTAAACTACCTAGTGGGAGAGAAGAGACGGACCAGGAGCAGATGAGGCAGCATGCCATCTCCTTTTATCCTGAGCTCTATCGAGCAGAGGACTGTGAGGAGAGTACAATGACTGAGCTGCATCAGGGATTACCCAGGCTGTCTGAAGCAGACCGTATGGCCCTGGAAACCCCTCTGTCCCGAGAGGAGTTAACCATGGCAGCTAACCAGCAAAACTGTGGAAAATCACCAGGGCCCAGGAGTTCAAAAGTGATCTGATCAGATTTTGACTATCGGATTGGATTAAATCCTGCAAATGGGTAGTTCAAAACCAAAAAACAGGATTGGGATCACTTTGGAATCCGATCAGATCAGGTAATCGAATCCTAGCTTTAATCTGGATCAAATCTTCAAAATGCGTAGTTCAAAACTTTAACATAGGATTGGGGTCATTTTGATCCAGAAAATCAGGATTACCTTGATCCCAGTAGAAGGGTGGATTACGAGAAAAAAATATAGTATACAATTCATTCAAAATACATTTCAATTTTAAAAATGGAGAAGGTAGTTTGTAAATTAAAATAGTACATTGTTTGTAGGCTCAATGGTTGCAAAAATTTTATTAGCTTTTTTCTGTCACATTTACAGTGGCCTCTAGCCTACCTCTCAGAACAGTGCATTCAACCAAATAATAAGTTTATCAAAATACAAGCCTGTTTTGCTTTAATGTTTACAAACAAACCTTTTATGGCTTTTAAATCAAATACAAAAATGTTAGCACTTGCAAACTGCTATTCCTTGTATCAAGAGCTGTCAGAGCTAAAATGGAGCATCGCGTAGTTCTGGCAGGCCACGAGAGTCAAACGCTCCGGCTGAATCAGCTGATGGCTCAGCTGAGTGATGTTCGCCTATCACAGTACATTCACTAACAGGGCAGTCTACTTAAACAGCCTCCCTCTACTCATTCGGCTGCTCCTCCTGCATGCAAGCGCTGCACGTTGCTTCGTAAATCGGCGCTTCTTCCTGAAATCTAGCTACGGCATGCTGCCAGTCTAAACCATGTCTGCTTGCTACATGTTAGCTGCTAGTCTAAGATCACAGCCTAGGCAATATGAGGAAGTCTTGCTATTTATTTGCATTGCTCCTTACCTCTAAGCTCTATAGCTGCAGCAGGCAGGCGATCCATTTGGGGCCAGCCACGCAAAGCGTTGTTTAAGCGGCATATTCCAGACATTGAGGATACCGGTGCACTGTCTTCACTGCTAACTGGCCAGGGAGCTTCATTCAAGTAGCGCTGCTTGCGGCGGCCCCTCCATGGAGGACTCCATGTTCAAGCCTGGGAGCTGCTGCCACGTCCATATCTGCTTGCTGCAGATGCTTGCCGGGTAATGTCATCAACCTTATTTAAATTCTGCTGAGCTCTGAGTCTAGCGGTAAACTCATATAGGCTACACAGTGTTGCCAACTATTTCTATAGAAAGTAGCTATGGCCTCCTCTAAAAGTCGCTAAATTGACAACACCGAATAAACACATTTGATTGCGGGGACGTCTCACAGAGGGGCTGGCTTCACGAATATCGCAAGTCTTTCGCTAAAAGCGGAAACGTTTCAACATATGCGGGCACAAGTTAACAGCATGCTTATTGTCGAGTTCTCACCACCAGAGTCAACGCTAGGTGCTGTCACTGCTAAAGAATCCCTGGCGTGAATGCTTTCGGCTACCTTCCGGAACGCAGCAGAATCGGGTCGTATGCTACATCCCCTAGTTGATCAGAGCGGGGTCTTCCAATCAATCGTTTTTACACAAATTTGGGATTCGTGCACGTAAATCTAAGCGGAAATGTCTGAATTGGGAAACGCCAAAGTTCTCACGCTTGGCTGAGATGGAAAAGTAGGCGTATCGATAAAGAATCTTTGTTCATTGTGAACGGCTAATGGATTAAGGGCAGTCGCTACCACGCAGCTACTAGATAGCCCCCATGTCTCACACGGGCTATAGTTTGTGTATTTGTAGGCTAGTAGCCTACTTCCTGGTGTAAATAGTTATTCTGGAAGGATTGGGCTGCGAGATGGCAATTTAAGCTCTGGCTGTTATAGGTTTGGCAGATTGAACATGGGCGACAGGGCGTGTTGCAAAGAGCAGAGATGCAGAGTCGTCTAAATTGTTCAAAGCTGCATTCTACCCTTCGCTGAATCGCTACACTACAAGGAGTGTTAGACTGTTACCGGCAAGTAGGCTACAGCCAATGCAAACCAGCTTCGGCTTGAAGAACAGAAAAAGTTTTCTCCACTGATTCACGATTTGCGCTTAAAAAGCCGGTTCCTTATCGGGACCCAATCATCACGACAGAAAAATGAAAACATTAAAATCATATTGGTGTTAAATCTGCGAGAATACAAATGGTTGGCTATCTAATTTAGCTGTCAGATCACGATGCTGAATGTTTAGGGAATGCTAATGTCCATTTTAATGAGACAAATTAGGCTTAACGTTGTCTCGCCCAACTGGTTCTCTCAATATCAAGCTGTTGCAAGACGCGAATGCGTACGTTCGCAAGTGTATCGCTGTATTCCATGACACTTAAACGGGCGTTTAGGCTTATCACAGCGGAGAAGGGATTTTATGTAGCCTTCTCCAAGTCACTGCTCTGACCTCTTCACCGTGCATGTGATCAGGTATGTGACCACACGACTGAGCACATATGTCGAGAAGAAAAATAAATAAATAAAAAAATAAAATTATACCCCCTGCTACGGACATGCTCCGCATAGCCTAGGTATTGGCCTCGCTGTCTCTACAATTGCATGCTCACGCGAATGGCGTTGTGCGTCATCCATTGCGGCAAATATGCTTAAATTAGCTATATTTTTTATACACCTCAAGCTTTTAATCTGAGAAAATGAAGGAACTCCTGTCATTATTGCATACTAGCACTATTTTCCATCCTCTCCTTCATGACCCGGTACCTGTGGTGGCGCCCCCATGTGAGCCCTGAGGAGCCTTTATTGGAAAATGCCATGACGAAATCTGGTTGCCGTCCGCCTCCGTCTCATTGGCAATGTGGTCCCCATTCCAGAGTTCTACACCACCACTCCTGCTCCAGTGCGGCAACGACAGCAGTGATGGTTCCCGGCATTCTCAGTGAAGCTACGGGGCTTTGGACATGTGCTTCTTTCATCCGTTGGCATTGAAATAATTTCCGTTCAAAAGCTATGAGCTTTGCAGTATAGGAGCACGGCTGCTACTGTCTATTGGCAAGTACCGGTGTCGCAGCCGCCAATGTTTCCTCTATAATCTGTTTCTGCTGTTGCTGCTGTTACTGCTGCTGGGTGCTACTGCTGCTGCTGCGTTACTGCTGCCACTACTGCTCATGTTACTGCTAACTGCTGTTGCTGGTGCTGATGCTACTGCTCCGACTGCTCCTGCTGTTTATTGCTGCTGCTGCTGCTACTACTAACGAACAAGGATCATTACACTAATATGAGTAGTATATTTCCCTCTAATTGGTTTAAATCTCTGTGCTGGGGGGAAATACCAACAGCTGTTGGTACACATAGCCTAATAATATCTGGCGATTAGTTTAAACTAAGCCACTGACTGACATGCTTGTCACAATCAACAACCTGAGCCGACCAGAGGAGGATGGGTTTCCCCCTTGAGCCTGGTTCCTTCCGAGGTTTCTTCCTATCTGCCACAGATTGGTTATTTTAAAGGGAAGATACATCAGGGTAGGAGGAGATCTGGTTGTATAAAAAGGATGTAAAAACATAATGCGAAGAAGCTCTCTATGTATCTTTATGGTACTAGAGACCTCCCGTAGGCCTACGTACATGGAAAGGATTATTGATTAAAGAGAATAAAAAGGTTATTAGAAGAAATCATAAGTTCTAGTCTTTATTCTTGCATCACCGACTCACCCACCGAACCTAAGAAGGGATTTTCCTCCACACCATGCATGCTTGTATGGATGGCAATGAGTGAGGATTCATTTACACTGACGCAGGTAGTAGTATATTTCCCCCGGTTAGTTCAAATCTCGGTGCTTGAGGGGAAATACCGACAAGCTGTCGGTACACATAGCCTAATATAACATCTCACATAGTATGTTCCTCTGGTTTATTAATTAATAATACATCTAAGTATTGGCCTCAGGGGAACGTCCAACATGCTGTTGGTACACATAACCACTGATCCACATAAAAAATAGATGGCCTCAAGCCGAAAGGCTCGACTGGACGAAGGGCTTCCTCCAGGTGGTCGTACACATAGTCATCACATCAGCCGGAGACACTTATTAATAGCACGTCGGCATATGGTTGTTTTGGGGTTTGGCTGCTGGCCTCCCGGCCTTATCCACGCGGGCTGCGTGGTTGGCGGGAGAGCTCCAGAACAGAGCCATACCGCCAAACATAACTGTATTGCCTTTATTGTCAATAAAGTTCTACTTTGATGACAGTGGTCCTGACAGAAGAATAGTTTTATATGTAAAAAAAGAAAAGGTTGTTTACATTTGTAGGGCCATAAAAATTGACACTCAAAAAGTTACATATTGGACCCTGAAAGCCCCCTGCATATTATATATAATTTGAAGGTTAGGTTAGGTTTCTCAGTAATGTTCCAGTGCGTTAAAGCATTGATAATCAGGATCTTGAACAGTCTGAATCTGGATCAGGGTGATCCTATCCTGAATTGCTTTGAAATGCTGGGACAAAATCTGGCTGAGCTTCCTGATCCTGGATAACAAAATATGGGATTTCAAAATCTGATCGGATCTGATTGAGATAAAAAGTTTTGAACTCCTGGGCCTAGGGTTTGATGGCCTCTTGGCTGAGTTTTATAAGGCTTTTTGGAGCATTATTGGTGATGATTTTTGAGAGATCGTTCAGGAGAGCTGAAAAAAGGGCTCTCTTTCAGCTGTAAAAGGGCAGTAGTGTCTTTACTGCCAAAAAACAGAGACCTCTCAATGTTGAAGAACTGGTGTCCGGTTGCACTTTTATGTGTGGATTATAAGATCCTGGAAAAAGCACTGGCCAATAATGTCATATTAAGAATGTCATAGGCTTACTAATTCACGCGGACCAAACATATTGCATTAAAGGCAGGTCAATCTTCGATAACCTGATTTTGGTGCGTGATTTGCTTTGCGCAGCTAAAATGCAGGACATGGACATTGGGTTGTTTTCTCTGGACCAGGAGAAAGCATTTGACCGAGTGGATCACTGGTTCCTATTCAAGACATTGGAGGCTTTCGGTTTGGCCCGGGTTTCAGGTCCTATGTGCAGCTTCTGTACACAGGGGTACAGAGCATGATTAAGATCAACAAAGATCTCACCGCTCCATTTTCTGTGACCAGGGGGATCAGACAGGGGTGTCCCCTCTCTGGACTGTTGTATTCCCTGGCAGTTGAACCCATGCTCTGATCCCTGAGGCGCCAGTTGAGTGGAGTAATGGCCCCTGGAGTTCCAGGAACACCGCCTGTGAAACTGACAGCATACGCGGATGATGTGACTGTGATGCTGAGAAGCACTGTGGATGTTGAGGGACTGTCGGAGGTTTTAAAACTCTATGAGAGGGCAGCTTCAGCTCGGATCAATTGGGACAAGTGTGACAGTTTCCTGATGGGGCACTGGCAGGGGGTGAATCCCCCAGAGCTCCCTGAGAATGCAGAATGGAATCAGCAGGGGTTTAAGGTGTTAGGTATTCATTTTGGGACTGAAAACTATACAATGAAGAATTGGGAGGGGGTAGAGGAAAAAGTGAAAGGGAGGCTTCAGAGGTGGGAGTGGCTTTTGCCGCAGCTCTCCTACAGAGGAAGGGTACTAGTAGCAAATAATCTAACAGCCTCAATACTGTGGGACCGCCTTATTGTTTTGGACCGCCCAACTGGCTTATTAGAGGAGATTCAGAAGGGAATTAACCACTTTTTCTGGGGGGGAGCACCACTGGTTGGAGGCTGGCATATTACATTTACCCCTGTTTGAGGGAGGGCAAGGTCTGATAAGTATGTGCATGGAAGGATGGAGGGATGAGGAAGGGCTGGCTAGGATAGCTCGGTGCTTCTCAGTGCGCAGAGTGAAATTATTTTTGGAGGTCTGTGATGTTTCCCAGGTTTTTTACAGAGGGAGGTGATGTTGGGGCTCCTTCTGCAAATGTTCACAGATTCCCAAGGTTAAGGATAGATCCTCCAGAACCTGAGGATAGTGGGAGGGATGGCAGTTTGTTACAGTGGGGAGGGCTGAGGGAGAGTTTTTTTCAAGAGGGCAACAAAGAAGACACTGTATATGGTGTGTACAAATGGACTGCATTTATATAGCGCTTTTATCCAAAGCGCTTTACAATTGATGCCTCTCATTCACCCATTCACACACACACTCATACACCAACGGTGAAAGGCTGCCATGCAAGGAACCAATCAGCTCGTTGGGAGCAATTAGGGGTTAGGTGTCTTGCTCAGGGACACTTCGACATGCCCAGGGCAGGAGATCGAACCGGCAACCTTCCAACTGCCAGACAACCGCTCTTACCTCCTGAGCTATGTCACCCCTATGAAGTGTATGAAGCTGATTTGCTGGGAGCAAATAAGGGAGAGGGCTGTGAGATGGAGGACCCTCCTAGCTGGTGACACTGAGTGTAGGCCATCATGGAAACTAATGTATAAGAGTCCGCTTCCCAAGCGTATCAGTGATTTACAGTGGAGGATGCTCCACAATATTGTTCCAGACAACAGCACTGTGAATCGGTTTGACAATACAGTGGACAAAAGATGCCCTTTCTGCTGGGCAATAGGAAGCTGTTTCCATCTGTTTACAGAGTGTTCCAGGCTAAGCACTGTGTTCAAGGTTCTGGAGGATTGGACTACACAGTTAAGGTTTCATTTTTCCAAGGCGGTCTTTGTGTAATGGAGTAAGGTACTCCAGGAAAAACCGACAACAATGTGCACTGATTAATTTTATTTATGGTCAGGCAAAACTGGCCATTTTTAAGAGCCACAAAGGGATGATGCAACAACAAGTGACTCAGGACTGTGTTAACATCTTTAGAGTACTGATTATTGCTTGGCTGAAACTGGAGTTTGCCTTTTACAAAATGAATGACAATCTGATTTAAAGACAAATGAACTATAAATGGAGTGCTCTGCGAAGTGTGGGAAGGAGAATTAGTAACTATGTGTTCAGCAAAGATTGTTACTTTTTCTATATTCTTTGGTTTGTTTATTTGGTTATTTATTTATTTATTTATTTTTGCTTTTTTAATATTCTGGTTATGTTGAAGGTGGTATGGGGGTTGGTGTTGCTTGAGGGTAGCTCAGTTGGGTGGGATATAAGGTGTTCCTTTATTTTTTATTTCTAATGCCCTTCGTTTAAAGTTATGTTAAATAAAGGGTTTTTTAAAAGTCAAAGTCTCTCTCTCTCTCTCTCTCTCTCTCTGACACACAAATGTTGAAAAACCTATCTTGCAATACATTTATTGGTAAAAAAATAAATTAATGTGGAATTTATTTGTAGAAAGCACCTTATTAAAAAAATCAGCAATGTTATTGTATCAGTATCAGTATTACATGCCTCAGCACAAGCAATCTCAAAGTAAAATAGCTTTAATTTCATGTAAATGCAGAAAAATAACAGAAAAATATAAATCCTAACAATCTTCATTAAGATGTTTTTAAGCTGTGTGATACCGATTAGACATGAGCAAGGACAATTTGGACAAGCTGATGCACCTGCAGCTTTGAGGTTTACATAAAAACGAAGGCCAAGATGCCAGTAGGCCATTTCCTTTTCCAGTTTCTACTTAAACAGATTCTTGGGGTCAGGTCAGCGTGGGGTGGGGCAATGTGAGACAGAGTCAGGCGGGGCGCTGAAGTGGATTTCCCCTGTAAATAAGCTGTATGGAAGCTTCCTCTGACTTCTTCCGCAGCTGTCTCTTCACAGTTCACACTTCCACCCCCAGAAACAGTTATTCCTGTCCAATGCACAAGACTTCATCAAAATGAAAGGAAGTGATATCCGTGACTGCCCCACTCAAGTCAAATGAGTTAACTGCTTTCATCAGTTTGATCTTTAGTTAGATTACTATTTTCTGACTGGAATACATTTTCTTTTTCATCTGTGGAGAGAAGAGGAGAAAAAGAAAGCTAGATTCAGAGAGACGAAAAGAGAATGAAGCATGAAGAATTATACAAAAATAATCTGCTTTCATTCAGACAGACACAGATGTCAAGGTGCCATGATCATTGCTGAGTTAACGTGCTGAAAATGCTGAGTGCATGCTGTGTCCTTCACACGTCATTAGAAATTACACTCTAACTACACAGTACACATATGTTCGGTGTTGGTCCTGCAATATTCCTCTCTAAATATACAGTACACATATATTTTGTTTTGGTCACTCATTAGAAAACAAACCTTCAGGTGTTGATAACCTTAATGTGAAGCTATTGAAATCTGTAGCAGAATGGATTGCTCTGCCTATTTCTTACATCATTAAAGTTTAGAAAAATGTGTTTGTCCTTCAGAATGGAAAATAGCCAAGATTGTTCCACTAGCCAAGAATGGTAAAGAACCATTCTCAGGTACAAATAGTCGACCAATAAGCCTACTACCTGCTTTGAGTAAAATTATGGAGAGAATAGTATATGAGCAAATCCAAAATTATTTCTTTAAAAATGATTTGAATACGGTGTATCAGCATGCATATAAAAACGGGGCACTCTACAAATACGGCGTTAACTCAGATGACTGATGACTGGATGAAACAAATTGATGAGAAAAAAGTTGTTGGTGCTGTTGGAATTGAGTGCAGAATTTGACATACTTGATCATAAATTGTTATTGAATAAGTTGAGCTGTTATGGTTTTGAAGCATCTGCTGCTGCATGGATCAAAAATTATCTCACCAACAGGAAATATACTGTACATTTTAATGGTAGTTATTTTGAGGTAAGAGCAGTGAGTTGTGGAGTGCCTCAAGGAAGTTGTTTAGGGCCGCTTTTGTTCTCCATTTTTACAAATGATTTACATCTAATTTTGAATTATGCCACCATTGTGATGTATGCAGATGATTCCACAATATATCAGCACACACACCTGGAGAACTTGGTAGGCTTTTGAATGAAGAATTAAAGTTAATAGAAGAATGGGTAACAGCAAATAAATTGGTTCTTAATATAGCAAACACAAAATGTATGGTATTTGGTTTAAAATATTCATTAAAAGTCACACCAATTTTACACTTAACTATAGGAGATATAGATATTAAACAAGTAACAGATGCAAAGTTATTAGGGATCACTGTTGATAGTAAAATGTCTTAGAAAAGCCAAATTGATCAAATGGTGGTAAAAATGAGCAGTGGCATGGCTGCTATAAAACACTGTAGAAATTCATGCCTGTCTATTTAACCAAACGATTAGTGCAAGCATTGGTGTTATCATTATTCTACTCTGCAGTCATCTGAGAGTCGTTTTCTGTTGCCTCCGTGTAGAACTAGTTTAATACAGAGAATAGTTAATTATCGAACAATGGTGGCATGGAATTCATTACCAAGTTTTTTGATTTTAGAAAATAATACAACGTTTTAACAAAAAGTTAAGATTGTATTTGTTCACACAAGGAATAGTGTAGAACACTATATGATTTTTTGTTTTTTCTGTTCTTGAAGATGTAATTGGTTGTAGAGAGCTATCCATCCCACTTTTATTTGTGATTTAATGGATGAGTTGCTAAATGATTTATTTTCTCAATTATTTAAAAGATAAAATTATTATATAGAGCTATCATATGTATTGACAGGCTTTGAGTTGCTGTTGGTTGTTGTGTGTCTTAGTGATTGTGTTATGTATTGTGTGTTGTTATGCATTGTGTATTGTTATGTATTGTATTGTTATGTATTGTGAGTCTTATTGAGAGTATGAATGTTACGGATGTGTATTGATGTATTTTTCTGTATTGAAGTATTGTTAAAAGATTTATGGGGACCCCAGGAAGAGTAGCTACTGTTACAATACAGTAGCTAATGGGGATCTAAATAAATAAACAAAATAAACACCTTAAACATGTAGTGAGTCAATATTTTGGTGTTAGTCATGCAACAAACACAGGGGTGCTGGGTGACTCATCCTGTTAAGATGTGACACTAGTGCATGGATAGGCTCCACAGTCAGATATCACATTCAGATCATGCCAGTGCCGACTGTGGCCTGCTGTGTAACATAATTGGCTCTAGCATTGCCCAGACAAGGGTAAGGTTTCAGTTGGCTTTGAAAACAGCATCTGATTGCGTGCTATCAACCCCTGCTGGTCATTTGCCTGCAAAACTGAAGCAACATTAAAAAAAGAGAGTAAAATATCGCTTGAAGCTGTGCCTGAAGTGTCTTCCTCTGACTGTCATATCTGTGTGAGCCCAACTCGTGAACTGTGATGTGATAAGAATCGTTGACGTGTGATAAGATGAGCATTGTGCTCTTAGGTGGAGAGCATGTGCTTGTCTGCACTCTGCTGAATAATGGAGGTTTTGGCAAAGAGTGCTGATATGTTCAGACATGTCATTTGGATGAAAAGGGGGAAGCACTGACAAAAACAACATACTGAACATGCAGCACACTGCATTGGGGCATGCTTTAGAAGCAGTTCCTCTCAAAATTAGCAGTGCAGCATGTACAGATGATATATTTTAGGTACAATTGCAAGCAAACTTTGCACGCACCTGTCGGCACTGCCTGCATCTCTGTGGCTACTTCAGCTGGTTTACTCGCTGGTGATCGGTCAGCTGTGCAATATAGAGAAGTGTTTAATAATGCAACATATGCACTCTGCGTAAGAGCGTCAGTCAGTGAAGTAAACATTTTTCATGTAGGTAAGAGGACATTTTTTTAAAATATCCTGCACAAAATGTAACAATCATTAAGTGAATTGGTTGCAGCACAAAGACAACATTTGGACTATGAGTTGCATAATGTCTTCATAATTTTACCTTTCTTTTTCCGGCACAGAATCAGCACAGTGATGAGGACAATCAATGTGGCCAGTACAATAGCGATCACCCACAGCCAGTAGGATCCCTCTCCCTGCAGTTTCTCAGCTGCAGGAAACACATGTATCAGATCAAATATTATCAGTGCATCCAGCAGGATTTGTTGATTTGTTTTGGTGCCATGTGACCTTTTGCGGGAATTCAATAAGCCATCAGTATGGAACCATAAACGAAGAGAAATGACTTAAATTACTCCATCTGTGAACTGGGAATAAGGATGTGGAAAATGGGAAGAGGGGTCTCAGTCTACAAGTAAGAAAGTAATTGTGGACCCGGGTTTGTCTAAGAAATGTGATAGTATGTCCAGTACAGAAGTAGTTTAGCCAATCTGTTCAAGTGACTACAGCTCAGTCAGCTTCATGTAGTTCTGCATGTTCAGGCTTCCACCTCCAACTCCATTGTTTAACTGAGTTTATGACAGAATAAGATGTGAAATTTATGTGATATAGGTGGAGTCCAAATTGTCCCTTTTTATGCCTCCGTGACGGCACATGCGTGGCCCGAGGCATTATGTTTTCGGGTTGTCTGTCCGTCCGTCCCGTCCGTCCGTCCCATTCTCGTGAACACGATATCTCAGAAACGCCTTGAGGGAATTTCTTCTAATTTAGCACAAATATCCTCTTAGACTCAAGGATGAACTGATTAGATTTTGGTGGGCAAAGGTCAAGGTCACTGTGACGTCACGTCCGTCCCATTCTCTCATGAACGTGATATCTCAGGAACGCCTTGAGGGAATTTCTTCAAACTCTGCACAAACATCAACTTGGACTTGGTGGAGGAATACAACCGCGAGGCGGTATTTCTAGTTCTATCAAATTTGAAATGTCCAATAATGCTCACATTGTAACACTCATTGCAACCCCTGTTATCAAATTTTGGCAGCACAGACAAGAATGTGTTCTTCTGTGGAGCATGTGATGTCACCACCATTTCCTTTCACACAGCAATTGATTAGTTTGGCTTGCACAGACATGAGTCACAGTTAGACAGTTCAAGTGCAGCTCAACAGGCAAATTGTGAGTGCCCAATTGACCATTGGGGGTTACTGGTGCCTGAAGAGACACTGTCACCCACTCTGGGTGTGGTTAGCACCAATCACTTATCTCTCTGCAGGGCCAAAGTCAGCATTGGCATGGTCTAGAATCGATACAAGACCACATGCACTGGAACACTCAGCAGCCCTCCCAAAGTACTAGTCTTACTCATGTAATTTGAATTCATTACAAATGTAAGTACAAATAAGCAGAAAAACAGTCTCTGCAATATGTGAATACATCTTTGAGAGTTTAGAAGTATAACAAAATACAAAAAACTTAAAATAAGGCATTATGCCCTAATGACACACACAAATACTCAAAGTATAATATAAATTAAGGAGACTAACCCAGGAAGCAACATCTATGATTAGGGGCAATCGTCACAATTATTTTTTGGAAAGAACAGTATCTTAAACCAACATGCAGCAACATGTTTTTTAAGATTAAGATAATCATCCGCAGACCTCTCTGCAATTCTTTGTGGAAGCAATGAAGCGTTTTGACAAAGCATGATGACATGAGATTTAAAATGAAACAGCTAGGAATTACAGGAGTTATTTCTGGGTGGGTTCAAAATTAGCTGCAATGTACAGTAGAACAAAGATGAACTATTGGAGTGATCATATATGAGAAAGGTGCTGTGGGAAGTGAAGTAATACCGGTTTGCTCTTGGGTACACTATGCATCCTTATTTATATAAATAAATGTACTTGACAAAAACTTCAGGAGCAATTTAAAGCATTTTAAAGATTAAAATTAAGCACTGTCAATTTGAGCATCCTGTTAAAGAATGCTCCCAGATAGGCAGCAAGCGCACTTTACTTCTGTCTGTTGAATTGATTCATGGTGAGAAATTCATGAATACAGGCAATTAGCATGGTAATTATACACAGGCAATGTAGTTCCAGTAATCATGACAAATTAAATGCAGACTATCCTCTATTGAAGATAGGCATTTTGCACAGTGACTGTAAAGCATTGCCAACACTAATTTCAGCTATTGTGACATTTTGGCCATCAAATCTGATCCTTACAGGGTTAAAGAAGTATTTCACCCAAAACTAAGTTTTTCCTTATTTCTCATCTGCCCATAAGTTGACCATATGAAACCAAGTTATCAGACAGCACACATGTCCTTTCTTGATATCAGATTTTAGGGATTTGCACTAAGTGGCATCACATAATGTCACAGTCAGGAGTAGTTAGAGAACTAAATGCATTTTATGTGTTGACGCAGAGCTAAGCAGATTGAAAATCACAGGTGTCTGTGATTACAGTGATGTTGATTTTGGTTACTGAACTTTTCCAAGTGGGGGGCACACCTACCACCACACCCAGTCCATGCCTGACAGGTCTTGGTATCATGTAAAGTAATATTATTCAGGTATTAATTTTCAATTATACAACGACTTGGCTGAATACTCAATTCTGATCGGTCCAAGGGTGTGCATTAATTCTCAGTAAAGGGGACACCTCAGCCTTTTTAACAGTTCTAAAATCAATGCGCTACAAAATCCAGCATTGTAACACAGTTAAAACAGCAACATAATTCTTTCGATTTTGAATTGTTGTTACATCCCCTCCCCTTCTCAATGTCCAGTTTCACAATTGATGGCAACGTTGAATCACGGTTCTAGTTACTGGCTTCATTTATGCCAACCATCCTGCAAAATACTGAATCGTCCCTTATTTGTACAGTAGAATAGGCATTCCGTATTTAACTCATGGCTACGGGACGCATTTTCTTCTGTATCTTTGTTATCGATTGCACTTATAGTAGTCTGGATGAACGTATGTACTTTCCGGGGCAAAAGGGAGGAGTCGCCTGCCGCTAGGAGTCAGCGGTGGCTACCCTAACTGTCTGTCTCATTGTGCCTCACCCCCCCCCCCCCCCCCGACACTCCCTCTGTTCCGTGTGTGCTGCAATCTAAGTCTCGACTGAAACCAGCGAAATGGACAAAGCTATCGAGCTAACCCAGATTATCTACTAAAAACAGAATCATGGACAAATTCGAAGAAGATTTTAATTCTATTATATCACAGACTTGCCAAATACATGGCGTGACTTCATTGAAGAAGCTTCAGCGCGAGTGTTTGGATACGCTGTTATCGAACGTAGATGTACTCGCTTGCTTGCCGACAGGATTTGGCAAAAGTTAAATTTTTCAAGCGTGGCCTACAGTATGCAGTCTGCTATCAAATAAATACCCAGAAAAATGGCCAGAAGAAGCAATGGTTTTGATTGTTTGCCTGTTACAATGAATAGTGGAGGAGCAACTGGAATTGTTGAACCAAAAAGAAATTAAATAAATAAATTTATCACCGATAAATAAATTGTGTTTGTTTCTTTTATTATCGAACCTCGAACTGCAGACTCTGCATGGTGTGGTCAGTGCTCTGATGTTAACATTTTAATGTTAATGTTTTTTATGTTAATTTTCCCCAAATAGTGGCAAACTGATGCGGGTCTGTGGAAAAGTTTGCCTCCAGTAATGTTTTTTTCCGGTGCACGTTTCAGACTACGCCTGGCCAAAATCGTCACCACATTTGGAGCGCCGCCCCTCTGCACTCTAATTGGTTGGGAAAATACAACTATCTCGGGAAGGTTGCCTCCTTCGCTTATGCTTAGAACGTCAAGGCATCGGCCAGGCTCTGTTGAACGGAGTGAATAAAGAGACTGGCTCGTGAGGCTACGTTTACAGTAACAAGTGTTTTGAATAAACTCCTCAAAAAAAGTTTGGAAATTTGTGTTTGGTCGATCATATCTCTGTTGTCACTGTATTATTAGCATTGTATGTTATATCATTGGAAAGCCTGTTCATTTCCCTTTAAAATGATGTCCCATTTGTAAGGATCATGCATTTGTGGGATAAGCAGCACAGCTGATGTGGCAAATTGCCCTGCCAATGTCAAACAGTCTCCTGTTGGTATTGACTCTATTGTTTTGAGTTGTTTGGGGGATTGGATAATTGAACTCCCTATCAGTAACAAGGCCATCCCACAGCAACGCGTGACCAGGCTGGTGACCAGCATGAGGAGGAGATGCCAGGCTGTTGTGGCTGCGTATGGTTCTTTTACCCGCTACTGAGGCTCCTGACTGTTTGTTCAATGAATAAAGCGTAAAATTACCAATATGTCTTGTTTGTTCCTTGTTACTGATAGAGAGTTCAATCATCCAAACCCCCAAACAACTCAAAACAATAGAGTCAATACCAACAGGAGAATACACTGTTTGACATTGGCAGGGAAATTTGCCACATTTCACTTGGGACCCCACCCACATAATCAGCTGTGCTGCTCATCCCACAAATGCATGATCCTTACAAATGGGACATCATTGTAAAGGGAAATGAACAGGCTTTCCATTATATAACATACAATGCTAATAATACAGTGACAACAGAGCTATGATTGACCAAACACACATTTCCGAATTTTTTTGAGGAGTTTATAATTCAGTAGTTAGCTAGCTAGCTATCTGGGATAAAAAGCATGCCGTGAGACCATTTTGACCTAAAACCCAGCTGAATTTTAATATTGGCTAGGTGACAAGTGACGGCGATCATAAAGCTAGCTGACATTTAAACCTGGTTTCAGAGGGTCTTGGAAAAACGCTATGTCTACACTGCGTGACTGCACCATTTGAAAAAGCCAGACAGAGCTAGTGAGATTAATTTGATTGAGTTATGGTTTCATGCAGTTTTCTTAAATAATGTAAAGAGAAAAATGACCTAAATTGGTGCAAATTGTATGGTATAAAACAAGAATTAACTATTTTATTCTTGATAGAATCGTTGTTTTCATAGAATTAACGACCAGAGGTTTTTGCTTAACAATGGTGCAAATAGAACTACCAATCAGAGTTTTTGCATAACAACGGTCCAAATAGAAATACCAACCAGAGTTTTGCTTGACAACGGTAAAATAATATGCCCAAACGGCCACGGAAGAATATTTCAATTTCAGGTTATTACGTCAATAAAAATCAAAAAATATTAAAGTAACCATATATAGTCATTGTTGGTAACCTGTTGTATAAGTAGGATAAACCCCTCCGGGCTGTCCCGTTATTGGAAAATAATGTACTTCGATGGTGGTTAGGCAACCTCGGCTTTGCCTCGGCCACATCACCACCCCCGTCGTACATTATTTTCCAATAACGGGACAGCCCGTCCTGGTTTATGCCTTAATTTCCATCTCTTGTCAAATCCTAATTTTTTTTTTTTACATACAGAATGATGAACATTATAACAACATATAAGGAACGTTATCCAAGCTCATTCACAGTATTTGGGGGGGGGGGGGAATTACTTCTTTGTTTATTTAACTGAAAAGAATGAGGGCCACACCTCACATGCAAAGTCCTCAGTCTGTCTCTTTGGACATCCTGCTTCTATATAAGGTGTCAGCCCCAGGCATCTCCCTGTGAAACCTTGTTACCTGCCGTGGCGGATATGTTGACAGAGGTGTACACCATGTGGCGGCTCCGAGCGGCGGAGAAAGTGCAGGTGTACGTCCCTGTGTGTTCTGCATTCTGCAGGTTCTGGAGGCGGAGCGATCCGTCTCCTGACAGGACCCTGTCATGGTCCACTTGGGCCTGGCCTGCCCACTGGTTGGAGGTCAGACTACTCTGGCTGTTGAAGGTGAGGATGTCCTCAGGCTTGTCTGCTCTGGTGAAGGTCCAGGTGAGGGTAAAGTTGTGAAGGTCCGTCGGGGACAGGCAGGGGATGATCAGCTCACCCCCTTCCTCACTGCTCAATTCTGTTAAAAATATATGGTTTTCTATATGCCACATTGTATGGAAAATTGAATTGTCAAGTGTTTTTCTGTATTTATGCTGGATGCAGGACTTGTAGAAACATGCAAGTCCTTTTTTAAAATCTGGCAAGAATAATTAATTCTGTGTTTAATCACATTCATTAAGTTAACTTTTGCATAGATCTGTATCTTTTACTCAGGTGGAACATGTATATTTATTTATTTATTTATATTGTTATTCTCTCATTGCTTAAATTCCCTCTGCCAATTTGAGAGGTTGCACATTCGCTGCTAATTACAATCCAGGAACTACCAGGACTTCTGCTTCTCTTAAATCTACTGTCCCCCAGCTTAGCACCATAGCCTTTGTGCCAGAGGGCCGATCCAATTATGCAACAGGCAGACAGCAGTTTAAACCAGCAGAGTCCAGAGAGTCACACAAGGCACAAAATACACTGCTGAATGAAACCTTCACTCCCAAGACAATGCTATGGCTAGTTGTGTATTTCAAAAGTGTGTTTGTATCCCTAACTGTGGTAGAATGTGCACTTTTGTACCGCTTGCTGTGGCAGAATGTTTGTTTATGCCTGTTTCTCAGGTATGGTCTTGTTTCATACCTCTTTCCTGCAGCGAGGCCCTCCAGGTCTGTGTATCATAGGAGGAGTTGACGGTGCAGAAATATGTGTAAATATTTGAGTCTTTCCCCTGGAGCTTCCTCAACTTGCTCTCTACAGAATACAGGCCGTTCTTGTTGGCCATCTTTCGTGTGACAGGCTTTAGGGTATCCAGAGGCTCCGGGGGGACTGTGAACCACAACACATGTGGGGCAGGGTAGATATCCCGGGCCGAACACTTCAGTTCCTCGTAGCCGCTCAGCCGGGTCTTCTCCAGGTTCAGAGACTGGACAGGAGCTGGGAGGACACAAATGAACAGCAGGGTTCAGAGGTCAGACTCTGACATGCTCCTTTAGTGCTTTTTCAATGTGCCTTGACTTCTGAGTACAGAAGTACTGCCTGTGAGCACAGAGAGGGACGCACCCTCCACCTTGGCGATGACGAAGGACTCCTGGCCTCCCAGGGTGGTGTTGACATGGCAGTGGTACCGTCCTCGGTCCTGGGTGTTGCACAGCCTCAGTAGGAGGGAGGCATTGCCATGTCTGATCTGCTCTGGGAACAAGGCTGTCCTGCCTCTGTAGTGCATGTGCTGCTTGTCCAGCTGGCTGCTGCCCTGTGCGAAACTGTGCACCAGGACTTCCTGTCTGGACCAGCCAATAACCTCCTCAGCTGCAGGCTTGAATGTGCAGGGCAGCAAGCAGTCCTCAGCGAACAGACAGGTAACACGCATGTCTGGAGACAGAGAACCACCCTCATCACTAAGAAAATAGAACACTAGCACATTAGCAGATGAACACAGCTACATTTGCAGATGACAATTCAGGCCATTTAACTCATCTGGCCATATCCTGGTATCTATTTTATTTAAAATAAACAAATACAAATGCATTTTTTTTAACAGTAAAACACCAACAAATGTGGGACAGTGGTAAAGTTATATAAATAAAAAATAAAGTAAGATAATAATGTAACAACAATACATGTAGCATGACAGGAGTAGGTGATTAAGATTACAATAAAAATCTAAATTGTAATTAGACCAGCCATTCTGAGGAGAAATTATTAGAACAATTAGCACAATTAGCCTGAACCCATCCCATCGTCCCATTTGGTTTTTGAGGGAGTCAGCAAGATGTCAGTGTGAAATGTACTTCCAAGTATACAAGCTTCTTTTGTTGATATATAGCATGATATGAAAAGCTTCTGCCACAAACCCCAGCCACTGTATCAAGCACAAACTGTCAGAACAGATAGACCCCAGTACTGCCACAACTTTACGATAATATAACCTTCTCACACAGTACCATCAGAACTGTATGATAATAGAACCTGCTCACACAGTACCATCACAACTGTATGATAATAGAACCTGCTCACACAGTACCATCACAACTGTATGATAATAGAACCTGCTCACACAGTACCATCACAGCCATATGATAATAGAACCTGCTCACACAGTCCCATAACAAATGTATGATAATAGAACCTGCTCACACAATACCATCACAACTGTTTGATAATAGAACCTGCTCACACAGTCCCATCACAACTCAATGATAATAGAACCTGCTCACACAGTACCATCACAACCATATGATAATAGAACCTGCTCACACAATATTATACTGTATGATAATAGAACCTGCTCACACATTTCCATCACAACTGTATGATAAGAGAACCTGCTCACACAGTAACATCACAACTGTATGATAATAGAATCTGCTCACACAATATTATACTGTATGATAATAGAACCTGCTCACACAATACCATCACAACTGTATGATAATAGAACCTGCTCACACAATATTATACTGTATAATAATAGAACCTGCTCACACAGTACCATCACAGCTGTATGATAAAAGAATCTACAGTAACATCACAGCTTTATGATAATAGAACCTGCTCACACAATACCATCACAACTGTATGATAATGAACCTGCTCACACAATATTATACTGTATGATAATAGAACCTGCTCACACGATATTATACTGTATGATAATAGAACCTGTTCACACAATATTATACTATATGATAATAGAACATGGCCACACAATGTTATACTATATGATAATAGAACCTACTCACACATTAACATGACAACTGTATGATAATAGAACCTGCTCACACAGTACCATCACAACTGTATGATAATAGAACCTGCTCAGACAATATTATACTGTATGATAATAGAACCTGCTCACACAATACCATCACAACTGTTTGATAATAGAACCTGCTCACACAGTACAATCACAGCTGTATGATAATAGAACCTGCTCACACAATAACATTACAACCGTATGATAATAGAACCAGCTCACACAGTACAATCACAGCTGTATGATAATAGAACCTGCTAACACAATGTTATACTGTATGACAATAGAACCTGCTCACACAATACCATTACAACCGTATGATAATAGGACCAGCTCACACAGTACAATCACAGCTGTGTGATAATAGAACCTGCTCACATAATATTATACTGTATGATAATAAAACCTGCTCACACAACACCATTGTTGGAAAACATGGGAGCCACAGTTTACCCCTCTGAGGTGTCTCACATTGTAGTGGGCCAGTTGCAGATAACATTGATTGTTTACCACCAAACCCAGTTAAATTGACCTTTTAATCACACCCTTTGTGCTACACCCTCTACCCCCTTGCCCAGTCAAATTGTCTCCCTCTGATATGCAGTACCATTGTGTGATATCCTCTACCCCCTACTTCAGTCCAACTCCCCCACACCTTGTTTCTTCCCCCAATGTCTGATTACCTCCCCACTCCCCCTTCCCTGTGATGTGTATTCATTTAAGATAACCATTTGGCCCTTTGTTTCCTTAGGAACATGGTATAAGTATTCACTGTCTCTGTCATTTGTTGGTTCTTTGTTTATCTGTACTTGGGTAACAGACCCACTAGTTCCTTTGCTACATTAAACTACCTATTTTGAAACGAAGACGTGCCTGCATTTATTTTTCTACTTACAAAAGTACGGCGGACTAAATTGAGCTCTTAAAAATTCCACAACCATCACAACTGTATGATAATACTGTATGATAATAGAATCTGCTCACACAATATTATACTATATTATAATAAAAGCTACTCACACAAAATTATACTGCATGATAATAGAAGCTTCTCACACAATATTATACTGCATGATAAAAGAACCTGCTCACACAATATTATGCTATATGCTAATATTAGCTGCTGACACTATATTATACCATATGATAATAGAACTTGCTCACACATTACCAGCGCTATTGTAGTGTAATACAGCCAACTGGCACCGCCCACACATGAGTTCAAATTGATGGTGTTGAATAATGAATGTTTGCAGTGTCATGAGTTGGACTGGTAATAGTAATGATTGCAAATAAATAAATAAATAAAAGACATTATTCTTCTGTCCAGTGGCACAGCAGCATGCACAATAAGTCTTCTCGAGTAAGTACAGATGTGGAGTGTGGCTTGTGTGCTATACGTTTTTGGGAGCATCTCTCTGAGAAACTTTTTCAGATGATCAACTCTTGGCCTGGATTCACTTAACATTTGTACTTAATTTTGTACTTAACTCATCAAAATGAACTCACCAAACCGTAAAGAAAAAAGAAACACTTGTCGCTTTTGGTAACTCAAATTTAAAGACAAATGTTCATTGAATCCAAGCTGTTCATTCAAGGATGTACCAGGAGATGGAATAATTTGTATTATCTAGAAAACTGCTTTAAGTAGACACAAGTTTTTTTAAATTTTTACCTCCAACCACTTATTCCAATTCAGCTGCATTGCAGGGTAGTACAATCAGATAGATGGATAATGCCCTGAAGACAAGGACAGGCAGATTGGAATTTGGGCCAGAGTTCCCACTATTTTTAATGAGCAACTGCTATGGCATCTTTGGCAGTATGCATATTTTGGCAGTATGCATATTTCCTGGTCTCATGTCAACTGCCTTTGCCACTGTGTTGAGATATCAGCCATGCCAGCCATTTAATACTAAAAGCATGACATTGACTTGCTTTCTCTAGTTTTTTCTCTTTTTCTGGCTTTGTCCAGAGGAACTCTGGAGACAAAAATTGACACACAATTTAACCGTTCTTCTTCTCTGTACAAGCAACATGAGTGCCAGGTGTGAGGAAAAACCTCATTTTCAACCACCCTGAAATAGCAAATTTATTTTTGAATTATGAGCATTTTTTGGAAACATATGCCACCTGACAGTAAAAATGCTCACGAACATTTTTTTAAAAGCCCTTGGCCTCAATCAATTACCTTCACATTGGTAGGCATATGCTTGTACATTGTGATGTGAAGGACATGAGACCAGTTTGCAAAGCCAAAGCTGCGAGTCTGTAGCACATGCAAAAGCATAAGCGCCTTACAAAATGACATGGCTGGGCAGTGCTGGAGGAATGCTCTAGATGGCGCAGTTGGGCTTGCTCTTGGGTCGAGCAGTCTATACAGCATATCTAAAGACTGGAATGGATAACAGGAGTAGGTTGCAGTAATCAATAAGAGATATCTCCTCTGCTGCAGGTGTCTATGCAGGTACGCCCGGGAGTCCCCTGAGGTAGGGGAGAGAGCTGTGGGACTGCAGCAGGATTCTGCTGCTTTTACCCTCCAGGGGAGGCATTCTACCCCATTTACCCATTTAAAGTCCAGCAGTGTAAAAAGAAGGTTGAAGGTATAAATGTAACTATTATTAAAACAAACAAGCTGTGTAGTTACTATTACAAATAAAGTAATGTAATTAATGTTTAAGAAATGTTATTGAGTCAAAAGCCTGTCTGGACAGTGGATAGTTTTTGGAGGGGTGTGTACCACCCTGTGGTGTTGTGACTTATGGAAATCAACTGTTGTCTGATGGGATCACACAAACTATAAATACATCCTGCCTGAAATCTGGAGTCAGTCAAGGTGTATGTGTGTGTGCAGATCTCACTGATCTAGGATCAGTCCAGAAAGAAGCATATCTGGATCTCACTGATTGGGGTTGTCCAAATACAAACAGATCTTACTGACCTGGGGTCAGTCCAAACATGAGCATGATTGGATCTTGCTGATCAGAGCTCAGTGCAAACAAAAACACTGATGTGAGGTCCATAAGAACTACACCTCGCTAATCTGGGGTCTCTCCAAACATAAGCTTGACCATCTCTCATTGATTTAGGATCAGACAAAATCCAAGCAGATCCAGCTCACGTTGGCCTCTTATCAGAGATGTCATCTGCACTGAGCTAGAGTGTAATTTTGACCCAACCTAACGATACATGAAAAGCAGAGATGAGAAAACAAACATTCACCTTATCATTGTGTCTCTGGCAGGGCGTATTCATATCTGGCATTACATTTAACAATGGCTGGATGAATCTGCACTTTCTCTTTACACTTACAAAACACTGCAAAACATTTTAGAATATAATAATCCCTGAATGAAAGGAGCTAATCACATGTTGTGTTGCACCTTTGCAATGGCATCGTCAGAAGGACCAGTTACAGAATGTAAGCAGCATTGCTGGTTTGATTTAACTTTGAAAGTATTAGCTGTTTTGACATTGAGCACAGCTCCTGCTGCACTGAAGCAAAGCCAAAACAGGGAAATAAGGAAGTCCTTACCTGGGATTTTTCCATTTGTCATGGCCACGAACCAGACCAAAGTGCTGAAAAGAACACAAGCAGCTGCCATTGCTTTCTTCCTCATAGCAATGCTCCAGGGTCTGATTAGGGGAAATGCCATTAGAGATAATTAGACACACATTTTTCTGAAGCAGCATGCCGTACCATCTCTGAGTAAGCAAACCATTTCAAGTTACGTTCCTGACAGTATGGAGCATTCCCCATTGCCATAATCTCTGTGGTTAGGCTGACATAACTGTCACAGTTAGTCATGTGAAGATGCTTTGACAGGAATGACTGCTTGTAGACTCTTGGCTCCAAAATCAAAACAATACCAAGTCCATGCTGAGCTGTCCCTTGTCCAAGAAGGCCATGATTCCCCACATAAAAAAAGTAATGTATTTTTTTTAACTGTTAAGATGCCATGTTTTACGGTTTTCTAAATCTTTTTTTCTCTCTTTGTATTTATGTATGGAATTGGTGAAATGATTGTGACTGAAACTTTGGCTAGGTCTCTGCAAGACTTCCTGGTTAAACAAAAGATAAATACATTTAAAAAAATAATAAAATATCAAAAATCCTGAGAGAGAGCAAAGTATTTTTACTGATCGGTTTGTTTATGTTTCAAATCTGTTCAATTCTGCCAAAAATGTGTTCTTTTTCAAAGCTTCTTTGTTCTGTCGCAAATCTATTCAATACATCAAAAGTCTTTAGTTATAAATGTTTTTCTCTCTGTCACAAATCTGTTCGATCCATTAAAAATATTTAGTCAGAAATGTGTTCTGCTCTGTGACAAATCTGTTCTGTTACAAGCCCGATCAACTCATCAACTCTTTTGATACAAATATGCTTTGCTCAGCTACAAATCTGTTCTGTTACAAATCTGTTCAGTCATACAAAAACCTGTTGTTTTGAATTTGTTTTGCTCCATATCAAATCTGTTCAGTCATTCAAAATGAACTGCATTTTATCTCCACAAAACTATGGCATAGATATTGAAATATATCAATGATTCTAGTGAAAAAAGATTGTTTTACAGTGTGTCCGCAAAGTTAACTGTCACATCTCTCTGATAACACAAATAAACATCTACAAAATCTTTCAGAAAAACCACTGAAATAGCCTGAAAATGGTAGTTTATATAAATATATAAATCAAAAACAATTAAAAAGCAACAACCAACAAATTGTTAGCATAACCACATTAATTCAAGCTATTTATATGGTAATGTTACATGACCTTAAAATAGGTACAACACTGGTGGTTAAGTAAATGTGTTTATTTAGAGAGGTTTTCTATCAAATAAAGGCAAAGCTGTTTCATCTGCGGTTCTAATGAGGAGAATAGAAAGAGAGAGACTCACGTGTGTCCTGTTTCAGGTCAGGTCTGAGGAGTTCTTTCCTGTCAGAGCAGAAGGGGACTGGACCGACAGGTTATTTTAAGAACACGCCCCTCCATGATCAGAACACTGGACTAAGGGGGTAATTATTCACCACCCACTTCAAGGGTGTGTAGTTGATTTTGTGCCAGTTGCACAGACAAGCACATACATATACATGCACATGCGTACTCATGCATGTTCACACGTGCACATACTCTCAGACAAGCACAAGTATGCCCCTCCACACATCTGTGTATCCTCTGTGTAGGTCTGCCATTATCAATGGTCTCAGTCCATTTTATTTAATCTCCTCATGGCGGGGTGAGTACTTAGGTTTTACAGTACACATTTTCCCTTTGTTGATTCAACTGTCTCTTGTTGGGCAGGGGGTCTGGGAGTTGGGGGGGCTGATATCCAAAGATATTCTACAGTTACCCATAGGTTGGTCATAGAGTGATGGAAGAGAATTGTTATTGTTAAGAATATGTTCCTTTGAATCCAACCTGTGCCAGGGGTGGCACAGAATTGGCTTTGCAATTTGGGAGAGCCCATGGCTAGTTTGCAAGTTAGACATTCCAAATTTGGGTGGGATTGGAGATTGAATTCAGTTTTTGTAAATGATCTATTCCTTAATCCAATGTATGAGGCCTCCATTGCCATTTAAATCCAGCCGACGCTGCAGAATTATGCCAATGTTATTTATGAAATGCCAAGCTAAATATTTAAAATATTTAACAGCATAATACACTAAAGACTTTAGTATAAGCTCTTTTCAAATGATTTAACCAAGGGCAACAAAAACAAATAAATAAATACATAAATAAATTATTATTATTATTATTATTGTTATTAATAATAATAATAATAATAATAATAATAATAATAATAATAATAATAAAACATTTAGCCTATGTACATTGTGGCTGTATTTTTTACTTTAAAAAAAGGTTCTTGCCTGAGATAACTTTGGTTATATGTAATTCATACTTCAAGTAAACTGACCTTGAAGGTTACTGCTATAAACTAGCATATATTACAGTTGAGGTCAAAAGTTTACATACACCTAGGCTAAAGACATTCAAACTCAATTTTTCACAACTCCATACATCTCATGTTACCATACATTTCCTGTGTTAAGTCAATTAGGGTATCTACTTCATTTCCATAAGAGGTTATTCCAAAATAATAGCAAAGAGACAGATTTATTTCAGCTTTTATGCACTCAGATTTTCAGTGGGTCAAACATTTACCTACATTTTGTTAGTATTTGGTAGAATTGTCTTTTAATTTCTTAACTCAAAACACTAAGGATAGCCTTCCACAAGCTTCTCACAACCCTTTGCTGGAATTTTTGCCCATTCCTCCTGACAGAACTGGAGTAACTCAATCAGGTTTGTGGGCCTCCTTGCTCGGACGTGCTTTGTCAGTTCAGTCCACACAATTTCTATGGGATTTAGGTCAGGGCTTTGTGATGGCCACTCCAATACTTTCACTTTGCTGTCTTTAAGCCATTTTGTTACAACTTTGGAAGTATGCTTAGGATCATTGTCCTGCTGGGAGACCCAGTTGCGACCAAGTTTGAACTTTCTAGCGGATGTCTTGGGGTATTGCTTCAGTATTTCTAGATAATCCTCCTTCCTCATGATGCCATCCATTTTCTGATGTGCGCCAGTCCCTTTTCCAGCAACACCCCCACAGCATGATGCTTCACAGTTGGGATGGTGTTCTTTGGATTAAAAGCCTCACCCTTTTTTCTCCATACATAGCACTGATCATTATGGCCAAACAGTTCAATTTTTGTTTAATCTGACCATTTTTATAAACTTCTTTACTACTTAGTTATTACTAAGGAACCTTACATTAAGCAGAGTAATTTTGATGTAGCTGGCAGCCAGGTGTACCCTACAGTGGTAGACTTCAGAGGAGAATGAAGTACATAATCAGGTTGCGAATACCAGCACACATATGTCTTATCTTTTCACAATCCTTAAGTTTCACAGTGATGGAATAAGTGATAGGAATAGCCGGTATATTAGTAATATTAACAATATTCCGACTAAGAGATATATTAGTTCCAACAGTAATAGAAATACATTTGCTTAATGGACCTGTTGTTGCTGAAAACAAGAATACAAGAATGTACAGAGTCCCTAAGATGGAGCTGACTCTCTGGAAGTATGGGTCATTGTCAAAAATGTAAACATTTAACGATGTTATCAGAGAGAATCTATCCTCCTAATGGGCTTGGGTGTAACCCGTCTGGACGGTAAAAGATATCGCAAAGCCAAAAATAATCAAAAGTAATTGTCCGAACAGCCCACATCATTAGTGTGGCTCCAGTCGGCCAGCGGTCCAGTAGTGACTAAAAACTACACTACCGCCACGTTTGTGGTGAAGGAGGGGACCCCGTAAAATTACCCTTAGGTTATGAGCCTTATAGTGGTGCAGCTAAGTGCAAATTTTGGCGGAATCATTCACTTTGTAATACAAGCACCAAATTTCGCACAGGGACTCATCAAGGGTTAGTTGATATAAAAATAACGTTAGACACTTGAAAATCAACCTGTAATGGCAATTATATGAGTGAATGTCATGCACTACCAGGGCACACTGGTGACATCACTGCTGTGAAACTCAGCAGCTTCTGTAAAGTAATACAGTTAAGTGTCTCAAATGATATCTAATTAGCCCCTATGTCAGTTAGATATCCGCACCTAAATGGACAGGATATGCCAGCATTGGGCTTTAGTCATCCGGATGGTGTACAGATCGCACGGGACTTGAATGACACTGGATGAACGATCGGGCTCGGTGTAGGGCATTTTAATGCATGAACCTAGTTGTATTCCATACAAGAAAGTGCATATGATTGTTTATTACCATATATTATCATATATTCCATACATGATTAATGTGGTAAAAGGATAAACCCTCGGCCTTTAATTGTTTATTACCATATATTCTTGAATATGGCTGACATTGGAGACTCTTCGTCCAAGGGGCAAACAGATTGGAACAAGTGCTGTCTTTGTCAACTGGACAAAAAGGAAGATCTTGCCCACCAATTTCATATAGTACAGAACAGGATGGCTACAGTATGATTGCAAAAAATAAGAATTCTCAAAACTGTTTAAAATTCAGGTTTTTTCTCTGAGCCTTGGTGTTTGGAGACATCGTTTGTGCTGGCATGAACTACTACAGTACACGTGCATGGGCTGCTGCATGACAGGCAGCGACCCACTTCCCCCTCGGATAGATGCATTGTGGGGCTCCTGAGGACATTATCACAAATAGCTTTGCTCTCATTTCTAAAATCACCAGTCGAATCTTTCATATAGCACATTAAGATAATAATATAATATAAATAAAGTGATGCTATCTTTTTGTCTCTTAACCCTCCCCACCATAGGGATATACCCTTTCAATATTTGTTTGGGGTTCCTTGTGAAAAATGTGACCGTTTTTCCCATTCAGGCACATTTTCAAGTCCTGCCAAAAACCATGGCTTGTTATTGGGGAATACTTTGACTGTCTTGGTGTTTTTGACAGTCTGCTCACAGAACCGGATATGTGAGGGAATACAATCAGTCAACTCATGTGGATCCGCATACAAGCCAATAATGCCTGCCAGTCTGTCCTCGCAGCAGTCCTTGAGTTTGTCTTCACTCTCCTAATTCCATATCTGAATCATCAATAGGTTTGTCTGTTTTACCTGCTGTCTATATTTTTGCCAGAGGTGGGTGACATTATGAACTGATTTGCCAATGCATATCCTTACAAAAAATTGGTAAACTAAAAGTTTACTTTTAGCAAGTATCCTTAAATATATTTCTGGTATAGAAGCGTACTCGTTTTGATAAATTATTAGTAGTGAAGTGTAGGGTTGTGACGGTCATGGAATTTTTGCTGCCGATTATTGTCACCCAGGTAATTTAATCGATCGGCATAATCGCGTCGTCTTGGGGGGGGGGGGCGTTTCGTTCATGAAAAGGCAGCATAAGTTCAATATAATTAACAACATAACTTTATTAACACTTATTTCTATAAACAACAAATATTTTACATTTCCAAACTTTTTGAAACAAATAAAATATTTATTTTTACAGTACTAAACATTCATTTAAACAGATTATATTGCCTAAACATTCTTAGATATTAAGTAGGAAATGAAACAATAAGCCTATAGCATATTTAAGTAGTGACAGTGTTAATAAATGAAACAAAATAAAACTGATTAACATTGCCTGTTAAGAGAGATGAAAATGTGATTTTAATTAGCGACAGTCAAATTTTTAGCGACAGTCAAAAATTAGCGACAGTGTGGATTATAGGAAAGTAAATGAAGTGTCACAGTTTGATGCTTATCCAATGCTTCGGGTCGACGAGCTCTTGGATCGGCTTAGCACGGCTTGTTTTTTTCGACGGTGGATTTAACCAAGGGTTACTGGCAGATTCCCTTATCTGCCAAATCTAAGGAGAAAACAGCTTTCTCCGCTCCAGACGGTTTGTACCAATTTAGAACACTTCGAATAACTTGGGTTATTCGGAGCCCCTGCCACCTTCCAGCACCTGATGGATCGGGTATTGCGTCTGCATGCTGAGTATGCTGCCGCCTATCTGGATGACGTGATCATCCATAGCAGCAGTTGGGGGCAGATTTGCAGCATGTGGGGGTGGTGCTCGAATCCTTAAGGCAGGTGGGGCTCACGGCTAACCCAAAGAAGTGTGCTATTGGCCGAGCGGAGGTTCGCTATCTGGGGTACCACTTGGGAAGTGGACAGGTGCGACCTCTAGTGGACAAAACCGCCGCGATCGCAACCTGTCCCCGACCCAAGTCGAAAAAAGAGGTAAGGAGGTTCTTGGGGCTGGCCGGCTATTACAGGCGGTTCATCCCTGAATTTTTGGATCTGACCAGTTCCCTAACTGACTTAACCCGAAAAGGTGCCTCAGATCCGGTCCAGTGGACGGAGCCATGTCAGCAAGCGTTTAAGAGGATAAAAGAAGCTCTCTGTGGGGAGCCGCTCTTGTTCACACCTAACTTCTCTCTCCCTTTTGTTTCGCAGATCAATGCGTCGGACAGAGGTCTGGGGGCCGTTTTGACCCAGCAGGTGGAGGGAGTCGACCATTTTAACTTCAAGGTGGTCCATAGACCGGGTGCACGGATGGTTGTGGGTGACTTCCTCTCTCGCTCCCAGGGGGGGGGGGGGGGGTTGGTCATCGGCCTGAAGGCTGCGTTTCCACCAAAATTACCCGGAACTTTCAGTCCCAGGAACTACTTTACCAGGAACTAAAAGGTTCCTTCAGCCAATGGTTGTCTGCGTTTCCACCGGGGTCTAAAGTCCCGCGAAGATTAGGCAAATTAGCCCACTGACGTATGAAAAAGCGACGTTGTCGTCGGTCCATCTGTCATATGATTTCTTCTGTAACCCCATACTACCACCGAAGTAGCCTACATTATTTTCGAATAACCGGGGCAGCCCGGAGGGGTTTATTCCACTTATATACAACGGGTTACCAACAATGACTATATATGGTTACTTTTGTATTTATTGATTTTTATCGATTTAATCACATGGAATTGAAATATTCTTCTGCAGCCGTTTGGGCATATTTTACCGTTGTCAAGCAAAACTGTCGTTGGTAGTTGAACTTGGACCGTTATGCAACAAATAGGATATAACAGACCAATAGTCAGATTGTAACTGTTTTATATATCCTCTCAAACACATTCATTATGTTTTTATGTGAACATTCGCTTTCATGTCTTGACATCCGAAGCGACAGAATGCATTCACATTTCCAATATAACTGGCAACAACAGCAGAAAACATGCACACGTTGTAAACAATTTGCTGTTTGATTAATTTCTCATCGTCAATTCTATATAGGCTAATCGCAAAATGACAAGAATAGAACGAAAACTCGGACTTGCTGAAAATTTAAATTAGTAGTGGTACAGCCACCGTTTGTTTTGCTTCGAAGTTACTGCTAGCCGAGCAGCGAAGTGTGCCCTCCAGATGCGAACCATGCACCATAAATTAGTCCATAGTCTTCCTGGTCTTTTTGTGGAATTGAAGAATGGCAGAGTAAAATTACGGCAGTCTGAAAAAGCTAAAGGTACGATTACTAGAATTAACCTGTTATTTTACCCTGACAAAAAGTGCGGAAGGTGATTTCCAGTTTGCTTTTACTTTATCACCAATGTGAATTACGCAGAACTACCGCATACCTCACATAACTGTATCAAACGTCTTGAGTCAATTACAACGGGCTAACAAAGAAAATCCGGAAGAAAATATTCAGCAACCGAATTAATCCGTTTGAATGTTTTAGTACGTAATATGCTGTCCCAGCACGAATGCTTAGCATTTTATAAAACGAATACTAAAGCAAGAAAAGAACAGAAGAGCACACGTTATAATTCCAAGACGTTGGCAGGCTATAACCAAAAGTAGGCTACTGCGCCGCATAACATACAAGTTTGATTTGAAGTTATTATGAAAATAAATTGGTTTGCGCCTGCATATTTTCAAACATGGCGCCTGAAAATAGACACAAAAAACTGCTGCGAGTACTCGACCAATCAGAAATGTTCAGCGCTGCAAGCTCCACCCAAAAGGTTCCTGTACTTTCGGAAAGTACTACCCCCCGAGCAGGAACCTTTTGAGGGGTAAAACAAAGCCCCCGGAACTAAATTTAGACCCTAGTTCCTGCGGTGGAAACACAGCTTTAGTCTGACCCCCCTTCCCTTCTCTCCTAAACCTTAACCCAGCATCACCCAATCAGGGCAAACATCCTCAAGCCATGCTGGGTAAGGTGTTTGGTTTCAGAGCCTGGAAGAAGAAGAGTTTTCCTCTTTTTATTTTGTTGGTGGTTCCTTGGTTGTGTTTTTAGCTGGTTTCCCTGTGGCGCTTATACTGGAAGTGGGTGATACTTTGGCGAGGTCTGGCCGATCCGTCTCTCTCTCTCTATTTTCTGGTGTTTCTAGATTAGTTGTTTAATGTTTTGCTGTATGTCTTCTGTTGTGTAATTTAGAAGTAGTGTGCCTGCATTCAATAAAGAATTTGTTTTCAATTCATTAATATAATTGACTGCTTCTTATTGAATTCAATTATTTAACTGAAAACCTGATATACAGCTTGTTTTGACTTGTTAGTTGATTCCACCAGTTTTCTGTAGACTGACCAGAATCAGAATCAATTGATAATTCTAATTTTAAACATAATTATTAAATTAAATCAAATAAAATATATTTTACATGTAGGTTAAGTGAGGGGTTCTAGCATGCAATATACCTTGGTTCAGCATTCAGAGTGCTGAACATTTTAGCAAGGACACTGACTGTTGGAACCGCTGGATTCAGAAAATAAACATATTTTTAATTGATCCTGTAATGTTCTGTGCAAGGACCCAAACGCAGACCAGGGAAATCCAAAAAACGTCTTTATTCAGTCCAAAGTTCAAAGCCAGGTAATCAGAGATAGGACGGTACAAAATCGAGTTTCCAAAAGAATAGTGGTAAAGGGCAAAAAATCAAAAACCAGGAGATCAGATAGGCGAAGGTACAAAGGAACAGGCAAAAGAGAAGTCAAAACAAAGCGAAGGTCAAACCAGAAAGCAATCAAACAAAAGGGGCAGGCAAACTTGAAGTCGTACGGAAAAGGCGTCTCAGGAATCTCGATAAACAAAGGCTTACAAAACATCGGCACAGTGAATACGATCAACATTCTGACAGGGAGCTGGTGGAAAAGACTGACATTTATACACTGGGGAAGGTAACAATCAAGGAGGGGTTACGTGAGTGAGGGCAGAGTAACAAACAGCATCCAGGTGAAGAACATTAGGATAACTAATTAAATGACAGGGGACTGACAAAACGCGGGCTGGAATCACATAGACAACAATGATAACAGGGTTTAGCAGGTAAAACAAGTGCAGAGAGAGAGAGGTGCAGTTAGAGCAAGAGACAGCTGCAGGCAATTGCAGAACTCAGCGTTAGGGCAGACTAGAAAGAAAAGGGGCGGAGCTACAGCGCAGCATGGGAAAGGGGAGAATGGTTAATGTATTAGTATAGTGATTTAAACTATCAAAAACCCAAAACTAGTGTTTGTTAATCCATTAGCAATATTAACATGTTAGTATATTAATGAGGTTAGTACTTTACAATCTATAAATTAGTAAGGATTAGTAGAAATTAGTAACACTAGATATAAGCAGGAAGTAAGTAAAACGAGACTGGAAAGAAGGGGGGAAACCACGAAAACCCGGAACCACCCAAATAGTGAAATCACGCAAATACAGGGGAGTGAAGCAGCTCAGGGAACACAGACACAGAGACGGCACTGGGGAGACAAGTGACCGGGAGAATGAAAATACTGGGACGGAGGATGTGAAAAATAATAAACTTACAGAAACATAAAATAAACACTAACAGCAAACAGATACTAATACAGACTACAACAGATCCTTGCTTGTCCGACACCTTGTTGCTGTAAAGTTTGCTGATACAGGTAATGCCTTTATCAAACTAAATGCGAAATGTAGGGTCAAGCCGAGATGGCTCAAATAGATGACTATTGTGAACCGGAGATAGTGTAGAAGACCTATGTTGGCTAAAATGCTTACGAAATTGGATCCATATTTTAATGGAATGGGTGACTACAGGGTTTTTGCTGACACTAGTGGTAGCCAGAGGTAACTGAGAACATAGTAGAGAGCGCAGTGAGAAACGAGATGATAGCAGCTCGATATGAGCCTAGAGTGGGCATGCATCGACCACCCCATTTTTGACCCAATAGAGCAACTTCTGTTACATGCCCAGTAATATTGAATAAAGCTGGGTAGGGCTAAACCACTCATGTCTTTGGGAAGCTGGAGAACTGCTCTCCTAATGCAGGCTGGTGTGTTACCCCAAATAAATGAGGATACTATTTGGTCCAATAAAAAAGAAAGTTTTTCCTTATAAACACTGGAATATGTTGAAAAAGATATAAACATTTAGGTAGGCCAGCCATCCTGATCAGACCGATGCGACCCACCAGAGACAGAGGCAGAGCAGACCACTTGTTTAAATCATTCTTACACTTTTCAAATAGAGGGAGGAAATTTTCACGTAAAATATTATGGAACGCCCAGGTACTGAAATGGGTCACTGAGAGCTCGACATAATGTGACTCAAAGGGAGTGAATATAACTTATAGAATGTATAATATCCCAATGCATAATGTATAGTAGGCTATGTATCATTATTTTTCTCTTTATTAATAATTTGTATAATAATCCCTTCCGACTACCAAAACATATAGAATGTAAAATATCCTGATGTATTATGAGTAGTATATATAATTACTCTTATTATTTTTTGTTTTATGAATAACTTTGTATTATAGACCACCAATCATCATTGCAAAAAAGAACACGTCCAGTTGAATGATTACGCTGGCAGTTCGACTCGACTAAAGCTCCCAGTAACCACACACCAGAATATAATTTTACATATTAGTATTACTTATCAAAACTGTCTTTAATGGTGCTGATAACTGCACAAAATCACCTACACAATATCGCATGCCTGCTGAAAATGGAAAAAGAAAGAGTGAGACGTCAAGGAGTAGCTTAGCATTAGCTATTCTCCGGGTTGGCTCGGGAGTGACATCCAGTCTTGAACAGCAAATCCATTAAAACAGACGACAGGCCAATCACGAAAACAAAAACGTTAAGTTAAGCGCACCAGTCACAGAGTAACATTAGTTTAGCCCAGCTATCATTACCCCTGCGGGTTATGAACAGAATACTGTCCGGTATCAACAATAAAACTTAGTAATGATGAACATGTCAAAAACCCAGCTGGGCTTACCTTCACTGCCACATAGCCTAACGTTACGGATTATTAGCAGGATAGCTAGCTGACCATCAACGTTAATTTTGATAGCATTCTATCAGGTAGCATGTTAGTGTCAGGAGGTGAGCCTGACAAGCCGCTGGCTTGGTAAGAGCACATAATTGGTAATTGGGAGCATGTGTGGGTATGTGGACTAGGGCTAATTGGTTTCCTCCACTTTGCCAGGTAACGAGCTCACACAGCTTCCGCTTGTGTCCTCGGACGCAGGGAAGGGGATAAGAGAGCGGGAATTGCGGCAGTTTGTGTTCGGGCAGCCAGGAAGGAATAGGCTCTGTAGACTTTTTAACTTGGGGGTTTTATTTGGATTTGTTTTCTTTGTTTTTGTTGTTTGGATTTTCTTTTTCTTTTTCCTTTAGTTATTGCGGCCGGGTTTTTTGTTGAGGATTTTGGATTTGGTTTTTACTTTCGTTTTTCTTTATCTTTGTTATTTCCTTTTGGGAGAAATCCCGTGGGAGGGCAGGAGGCGAGCGGGGGCGGAGCCCCGGCTGAGTGAGGGACGTGCACCAAGGAACACCGTGAAGCGTGACTGTGCTCTGTCCTGCCTAGTCCACAGTGGGGAAACTGGTGCTGTGCCTTCTCTCCCCAGTACGGCCCCGTTCCCCTGTCCAGAGGATTCTGAAACCCGGGAGAATGACGACGTCCAGCCGCAGCGGTTCCAGGGAGCTGAAGGAGCAGCCCCTACCTATTTTTCTTTGGGTTTGTTTTTTATTTTGGGACGTGGAGGAGGCCCAGCATTTCTTGGCGCGGACCGAGTCACGTCTCACCCTTTTTGTTCAGTTGGTGTGTGTGCGTGTGTGTGTGACCTCCCTCTCCCTGTGTGTGTTGCCCCCCCTGTGGTGGCCACGTGGGGGCCGGTCTGTGGTGCGCGGGCAGACCCGAGAGAGAGGGTCAGAGAACAAGCACTGTGTGGAGTGAGTGTGAGGCACGGGGTAACTTACCATTGTGGGTGATGGCTTGCGGTGCGGTGACGGAGTCCCTCTCCTGGGGCTCGGCTCGCACAGCACGGGGTCAGTCGGCGGTGGGGTCACCATACAAGCAGGGGGGGAGTTAGAGAAGGGAAGGGGGGTCAGAGTGGGGCGGCTGCCTATCCATGAACTGTTTTTATTATAAATTCAATAAAGACTCTGCTTACCTTATCCCTGTGTCTTGGTTGTTCGTGGTGGGTGGATCCTTGCACCTGTGGTGGGTAGGGGTAGCAGGGGGAGTCTGAGCGACTCCTGACACCCCTCATTTTTGGCGTAATCGGCAGGATCCACCCTTTTCTAGCCCACGAACACCATAGAGGGGCAAGAAGGGGCTGGGCATGGGCTCCCGCTGAGCGGTGTGGGGGGGTATGACCGTGCCCTGGTTCATGTGCGCCCCGTGGGTACCTAAGTTTACCGGGGAGGAGGGCTCTGCCAAGTTTGGGGAATAGCGGGCTCAAGTGCAGGCTGTGCTCCGGGCGCAGGGCCTCACAGAAATACAACAGGTGGACTTTGTAGTGGGGGCTCTAGATGGGCACACCCGGCTGCTGGTGCCGGCTGAGCGGCGGAACGCGGTGGCCCTGGTGTGGGCCCTGTTGGAGAAAATATTTGTTCGTCCTGTTCCCTTGGCTGTGGCCTGCTCCCGCTTCTTCCAGTGCCACCAGGGCTCGGAGGAGTCCCCTACATCCTGCCGCTGCGGGAGGTGCATGCGAGGTGGCGGGCCCGGGAGCCGGGGGATGAGAGGGCGGACGATGAGGTCCTTCAGGATCAGTTCCTCCTGGGCCTGCGAGGGGGCCCAGTGAAACAGCTCCAGCGACAGGTAAGGCACCACCCGGCTTTCACCTTGTTGGGGGTGAGCCGGAAGGCCCGGGAACTGGAGCTGGAGCAGCGGGGGGATGAGGGAACAGCTTGCTTTGTGTCTCGTTCTCAACCATCTAGGGCGCCTGTGGTTCCAGCGCCAGCTGTGGATGTGGAGCGGTGGAAGGAGGTGCGAGTAGAGCTGCGGTGGGAGCTCCAGGACCAGATTGCAACCCTGGGGAAGACCCTGGTCACTGAGATTCAGCAGCAGTTGTCGCGGGCCCCACTCCCCCAGACGGTGGGCGAGGCAGCGTCGCGGGGGCAGGGCCCTGTTGGGGCCAGGCTTGGCGGAGGTCGGACCGGTTTCAATTGGATGCTGTGGGTGCGCTAGTCTGCGCGGAGTGCGGGCAGGCCGGCCACATGCAGCATGACTGCCCCCAGCGGGCACCGTTAAACTCCCGACCCCGTCCGCAGTAGGGCGTGCGGGCGGGGTACAACAGCAGGGAGATGGCGGTTGCCCACCTTATGCAGAGATCTTGGGGGTTTACCCTGAGGTGGTGGTAGAAGCTGGGGGGGTGAAAGTCCCGTGCACCCTGGATACGGGCTCACAGGTCACCCTGTTCAGCGAGGGGTTTTTCCGGCGGTGGTATGGTGATCTGCCGGTGCGGGGCACCTACAACCTACAGCTAACCCTCCAGGTGGCCAATGGGTTGGACTTTCCGTTTATAGGCTGGATTTTGTGGCCAGGGGCGTGAGGGTTCCGGACAAAGGGGTGATCATTGTTCGAGATCAATGCCTAGGGTCGGATAATGCGATCCTGGGTATGAACGTGATCACCCACTGCTGGGAGGAGGTGGTTAGGGGTGTGCAGCCCGGTTCACTGACATTTTCTGCCTCTCACTCACGTGGGATTCGCCAGGTACGGTCCCGGGCAATGACACCATTGAAGGGTGTGGTTCGGTTGGCCGGGGGGGTGGATACGGAGGTCCCGGCGTGCTCCGAGGTCGTGCAGTGGCTACCTGTGGAGGGGTGGGAAAAGGTGGACGGGGAGGTTTGTTTGTTGGATGGGGTGGTGGATGGAGGTGAATGGCAGGTGGGCCGGGCTGTGGTTTGCGCATGGGGGGGTAAGATTCCCCTCTGCTTGATTAACGTACACCCACTACCCTCTCTCCCTGCCCCGGCGATGCCCCCTGGCCACGGTGTCCCGCATTGCCCCCTCGCAGATACAGGGTGAGCACGACCTGGTGCTGTGAACCCCCCATCCGGGGAAGGTGGAGGTGGACGTGAGGACCGTGCAGGCACCCCTAGGAGTAGGGAGCCCTCTACCTCCGCCAGAGTTGGAGGGCCTCACCCCTGAGCAGCAGCATCAAGCTCAAGGCCTGCTTGAGCGGTGGGCGGGGGTGTTCGCGGCGCACAAGGAGGACTTTGGCCGGACCGTGGTAATACACCACCAGATACCTACCGGTAATGCTCCTCCTTGTCATGAGTGGTATCATCCTCTTCCCCCAGGTCTGTACCCGGAGCTGCGGTCCTTGGTGCAGGGGATGCTGGAGAGCGGGGTGATAGCCAAGAGTTCAAGTCCCTGGGCCGCGCCTGTGATCCTGGTCCGGAAAAAGGATAGCGCATGGTAGTTCTGCGTGGACTACCGCCACCTTAATGCGATCACCCACAAGGATGCCTACCCGCTCCCCCGGATCGAGGAATCGCTCACGAGGATGAAGAGTGCTGAGTGGTTCTCGACCTTGGATTTAGCGAGCAGGTATTAGCAGATGGCAGTGGACCCACGGGACCACGAGAAGACTGCCTTTGCCACGCCCCTTGGGCTCTTCCAGTTCAAGTGGATGCCGTTCGGCCTATGCAGCGCTTCTGCCACCTTCCAGCGGTTGATGCAGAGGTGTCTAAGGGACCTGGTAAATGATTCTATTTTAATATACTTAGATGATATCATGGTCTTTTCCCCAGATTTTTCAGACTATCCGCGTCACCTGGAGGCAGTGTTTGAGTGGCTGGGCTGGTACGGGCTGAAGCTCCAGCCCCAGAAGTGCCGCTTCTTCCGGAAGGAGGTGCGGTACCTGGGGCATGTGGTGAGCTTGGCTGGGTTGGCTACGGACCTGGACAAAACGGCTGCGGTTCGGGACTGGCCAGCACCACCAGAGGAAAGTAGGTGGTGGAGGGAGTGGGAGCAGTTGCGAGTAGAGGGGGGGGTCTTGTGCCGCCGGTTGTTAGATCCCTTAGAGGATAGACCACTGTGGCAGGTGCTGGTGCCTCGGAGGGTGGCACGTAGCGTCTGGAAGCGGTACCATCAGGCCTTAGGCCACCAGGGCGCCAATAAGGTGGAAGCTGTCTTGCATCGGCGGTTCTACTGGCGGGGGTTGGGGAACGACATCCGGCAGTGGACCGCCAAGTGCAGGCAGTGCATGGTGGCTAAGGTCGGGCCAGAGGTACGGGCCCCCGTGGTTCCCCCCTCCACCTCCTACCCGCTGGAGGTGGTGGCTATGGACCATCTTGCCCTGGGGCGCCCCGGTTACAAGTACCCGTACCTGCTGGTTCTCACTGACTTGTTCTTCAGGTACGGCTGGGCGGTGTCAGTGCGAGACCAGTCGGCTGAGACGGTGGTGAGGACCTTGTGGGGATCAGTGGTGCAGCACTGGGGGTGCCCCGAGCGGCTCCTCCCCGACCGAGGGACGGCCTTCAAGTCCTCCCTGGTGGCGTCATTTTATGAGCTCTATGGGTACACTAAGATCCACACTACCCCCTACCACCCACAGGGCAATGGGGCCTGCGAGCTGTCTCTCCTAGGCTCTCTCCAGGAGGAAGAACAGGGCCGTGGCCAGAGCGCCTGCCTGCTCTGCTCCAGGCTTACAACAATGCCATTCATAGTAGCACTGGCTTCGCCTCGCACTACGTCCTGACCGGGCGCCATGCCCGGCTCCCGGTGGACCTGGCAATGAATGTGCCCCCCGCCCCAAGGAAATGGGACATGGAAGGGTGGGTGAGGGCACACCATCGTACCTTGTCTAGGATGTACTGCAAGGTGCTGGAGTCTGTGCAGCGCCAGCAACAGTGGGACAAGGCAAGGTATGATCGGTGGCTGAAAACCTTGCCGTTATTGCAAGGGGGACCGGGTGCTGGTGCGGAACTTCATGCGCCGGGAGCGAGGTAAGCTGGGTCCTGTATGTGAGCCTGCTGTTCCCCTAGAGGAACAGTATCAGGAGGAAGCGGTGGAGCCTCCTGAGCAGCCGGAAGTGGTTTCCCTCCGTCGCTCAACTCGTGAGTGAGGATTTTGGATTTGGTTTTTATTTTCGTTTTTCTTTTTCTTTGTTATTTCCTTTTGGGAGAAATCCCGTGGGGGGGCAATTCTTTTAGGTGTGTGTGGCGCGTGTGTGGTGGCGGGGACTGTGGACCTGGAGCCGTGTTGGCGGCCGAGTGAGGAGAGGAACAGTGGTGGTGGCTAGGGAATAAACACAAGCGGGAGAAGGCAACCTGAAGTGGAGCCGTGAGCTCCGGGCTGGGCAGGAGGCGAGCGGGGGCGGAGCCCCGGCTGAGTGAGGGACGTGCACCAAGGAACACCGTGAAGCGTGACTGTGCTCTGTCCTGCCTAGTCCACAGTGGGGAAACTGGTGCTGTGCCTTCTCCTCTCCCCAGTACGGCCCCATTCCTTTGTCCAGAAGATTCTGAAACCCAGGAGAACGACGACGTCCGGCCGCAGCGGTTCCAGAGAGCTGAAGGAGCAGTCCCTGCCTATTTTTCTTTGGGTTTTGTTTTTTATTTTGGTTCATGGAGGAGGCCCAGCATTTCTTGGCGCAGACCGAGTCACGTCCCACCATTTTTGTTCAGTTAGTGTGTGTGCGTGTGTGTGTGTGTGACCTCCCTCTCCCTGTGTGAGTTGACCCCCCCTGGGGTGGCCAAGTGGGGGCCGTTCTGTGCCGTGCGGGCAGACCCGAGAGAGAGGGTCAGAGAACAAGCACTGTGTGGAGTGAGTGTGGGGCACGGGGTAACTTACCATTGTGTGTGATGGCTTGCAGTGCGGTGATGGGGAGTCCCTCTCCTGGGGCTCGGCTCATGCGGCACGGGGTCAGTTGTTGGTGGGGTCACCGTACAAGCAGGGGGGGAGTTAGAGAAGGGAGGGGTGGTCAGAGCGGGGCAGCTGCTTGTCCATGAGCTGTTTTTATTATAAATTCAATAAAAACTCTGCTTACCTTATCCCTGTGCCTTAGTTGTTCGTGGTGGGTGGATCCTTGCACCTGTGGTGGGTAGGGGTAGCAGGGGGAGTGCGAGCGACTGTAAGCTGTAAGATGGTATCAGTCTCCTGGCTCGTCTTGTTGCACTGCTCGCTGACGATGGGTTGCCGCAAAGTTACTGGTCTCTTGGACAGAAAAAAGCCTCCTCTTGGAACCATCTTGGGTCGTGACGAGTAGCTTAGCAGGGTACAGAAGAATGGGCTTAAAGCCCAGGTTGTAGAGCTCCGCCATGACATCCTTGTATTTGGCCCACTGCTCCAACACTTCGGGGGTGTAATCCAGACAAAAAGTCTCTGATCCACAAAATGAGACCACCACTCACCCCTAAAAACCTTTGCATTAGGATTAGAGCCCGACTGATATATTGGTTTGGCCGATATATCGGCCATTATGTGACTTTTTTGACGACATCGGGATCGGCATGCAGCTGATGTGTCCCGATTTTAAAATAAGTATAACAAACAAAAAAACATTGATTATTTATCTGTACTTGTCTGTTCGAACTTTGTAATTGCTATTTACTAGAATTATCCAGTAGAGGGAGCTCTAATACAAGTGTGAACTTCAGTAACTGACGCGCTACTTCTGTAATAAGACGTTTGTCACTCGTGCCTCATCCAATATTCTCCACTGCAAGACTTGTCTGCACATATTCGATTGCCGCAATAAAGGTATGTATATTTAGTGAAAGTTTTTAATTAAATGCGTTTATACGACCACTATGTTTATCAATCCTCATTATCAAGCAAGCGAGCTAGCTAACATATTTGGTTCACTTTAGCAAGCTAGCTGGCTAGCAAGCCTTTATGAAGTGACAGGGAGCACATAAGCAGCGTAGGATCTATATTTCCAGAGGACATCGCTGTATTCTCAAATAAATAACCAGCCACAATAAAATGGTGATTGAATGCATCACACATTTGTTTTTTTATCTGAGATAATGATATTAGCTACTATATGATGCTGTGTCAATAGACAACACGTTATTGCAAGCGAGTGTGTCATCTAGTCACGCGTCATGGTAGCAAGCTAACCAGACATTAAAAACGCCGATAAAACACTAATAACGTGGATCATTTTAAGCCATGTTATCTAGATTTGTCGTGATAACATGAGAGAAGGATTGCTGTTGGAGAAGTGAATCAACCAACAGTTAGCGCGGGTAACCTGCACGAAAGCGCATTGTAGTTTTTTTCACGTATTTCATCCAGTCAATTTAATTTCATCTAACGTTACACTTGATTCACTCATTAGCTCCGCTAGATAATGTCTTACTCTTTGAGATCATGTAGTAGGAATAAAATAAGAAAATATAATTAATTTACTGAGAATAGATGATGATAACAAATTAATAACAACAACAACAAAAATAATATTCATAAAAATACATGTTTGAAACTGGAAAACGGATTTTTTTAAATTAATTTTTTATAGGTGGCTGGAAAAGAAAGGAGTAAAAGCAAGGTGTGGAGTTATTTTGATTTCACACACTTAAAGATGGTGTTAATATATATATTTAATTTAATATCATCTTTTACATTTTTTTATCTAAAAAGTTCTTTGTGTGTTTATTTTTATTTGTTTGCTTATAAGTTAAATGTTCTTAAATATAGAAACTTTAATAAAATATAGGTTTTTCAAATTGATTTGAAAATGTTGCTTTTTGACAAAATATCGGTCAAAATATCGGTAATCGGTGAGCTAGGACTCTCCAAAATCGGGATCGGCATCGGACCCAAAAATCTGGCATCGGACGGGCTATAATTAGGATATGTGCTTCATTGTTTTAAAAGCTGAACTAAATGAATAAGCAAAAATCTGAAAATAGTGCGTAGTCAGCTGGAAATGTTTGGATGCTGAATTAAATAAAGCCACTACCTCTAGATCAGGGCTGCTCAACCCTGTTCCCCTACTGCCCTGTAGGTTTTTATTTCAACGCTAATTTAGCACACCTGATTCTACTAATTAGTAGCTCAATGAGATATCAAGGTGTTGAATGTGGTGTGCTTTGTTAGGGTTAGAGTGAAAACCTACAGGATGGAACAGAGTTTGGCAGCTCAGCTCTAGATTTTTTACATGCAAATTGGAAGGGGTCAAGATCACTAAATACGGAGGATGTTAAGTGTTTATTAAAGCCCTTTCCATGCATTCGCATCGAATAGAGGTCCACACCATCAGATTAAAATGCACTATGTTTGAAATTTCCGTGAGCTGGGTACAGTGCTCTTGTCCAGCAGGAGAGCATAATTCTGAAGTACTTGCCCTGTCAGGCCATCAGGACTTAATGTGGGCAAGGTTGACAGTAGTTTCATGCTTGGAAATAGCTATATAGGATCATTGTCAGGGAACACGGGACCAGGACCCAAATGCAGAGTGAGGAAAAAACTCAAAACTTCAAAGGGGTGAATCCAAAGAAAGACTTTAATCAAAGGTAACAAAAAGCAAAAACCCAAAGCAAGGCCACGCAGGGATATGTGGAATATGTGGAAAACAAAACTTAGGCAGGGCAGAAACCAGGAAAGCCAAAAGGGCAGGCAGGACAAACAGGCAGGAAGGCGTGGGCAGAAACACAGTGACGGAATATACACGGATACACAGAGTCATAAACACACGCAGCAACACATATGGAAACGCAAGGAACCAGCACCCGAGTCAGGGAAGCAAAGAACTTAAATAGGCAGAACACTAACGAGACACAGGAGGGCACAATGCACAATCAGACCACAGAGGGAAGGGATAACTAGACACAACTGAAAAACAATAATAGAATAATTGAAACCAATAAAACAATTAAGTAGCGAAAGGAACAGAACTACCGCCATCTGGCGGCCCAGAAAGGAAAAAACAGAAAACAGGAACAGAAACCTGACAATCATATGTTGGAATTCTGTTGCCTACCTAGTCTTTAGCCTGCCTAAATGCATGCATGCCATGGTACTTTTTAATACCCTTCATCGCCTCCTGGTAGCTGCCTGCATTCAGTCCGAATCTCTCGCCCTGGCATACCAAGCTGTGAATGGTACTGCCTCTACCTATCATCAGACAGTGGTTACACCATACTCCAACCAGCCTTCTCACTTCTGCCTCTCATCACCTGGGTGTCCTAACTCTTCCAGCACCCAGAAACCATTCCTCAGGGCCCTGACTCTTCTCTGCCCCATCCCCCAATCTCGGAATGACCTTCCCCAGTCAATCAGGAAAGCAGGTTCACTGGCTGCCAACTGCACACATGTAAAAACTCATCTCATCAGACTACTCAATTCACAAAACATTTCTTAAATTATTCTTACTTTCGTTCTTAAAAATGTTCCTACAAAAATGAGATTCATGACATCTGTACGTTTTTGTGCATATTGCAGGTGTATGAGATGATGAATGCTGACTGTGTAAATTTTATGCGCAATTCTGTTCATGAGATTTGCATAAGGAAACACATACAGATAATAAAAAAATGATGAATGCTGAAATGTTCTTGGAAACATTCTTACACGCAGTTTACAAATGTGATCGTACACATGTTTCATGAATGAGGCCCATTGTTTCTAAACTAAATTGTATATAAATGTGTAATTACCACCATCACTGCCTACACTACATGGCCAGGAGTATGTGGACACCTGACATCCAACATCTCATCCAAAATTATGGGCAGTTATATGGAGTTGGTCCACCCTTTGCTGCTAGAACAAGCAAAGGCATTATACTGTTGAAGCATTGCTGCAGGGATTTTCTTCCATTCAGCTGGATGAGCATTGATTGGCAGAGCATGAACTGCTGGCATAAATATCCAATGCAGTCAATTAGGGCCAAAATTCAGGTTTGAGTTTTTATTTATTTATTTATTGACAGAATGTTTAATTGAGCAATACTAAAAGGGAAAGAGCATGAATAGCTTTTTCTATTTTGTTGTTCTTGCACCAGTTCCTCAGTCCAATATCACCAACAAATCCCCACCCTGGCTGGCTGTTTCCCCCAAACATACCTACACACACACCCTCCAAGATACTTTTGCGGAAGGGAGAACAGAGAAACATGTTCTGGAGCAAGTGTGCATGTGCCAAATAAATCACCCTTCCTCTCTGGCCTGGACGGGGCTGTAATCCCACAGATTATGAGCGCAAGCCCATGGGTCTGAATTATGTGTATGTGTGGGGAGTGGGGGGGTGGGGGTGTAAGGGGATGGGGGGGCATAGCAGCGACAATTTCAGGATTGATTTTACTTCTCTCACCAGGTGATTGTCTCTGTACATATTAAACTCAATTATCTCTGGCCTGCAGAAGCACCACTGAGACTGTGAATGTGGTTATCCCACATCCATATCATAGGCACTCTGTGAATACTGAATGGCGCTGCGCTGGATGATAGAATGGTACAGTTTGGTGTTTGCCATGCTGGTTTGATGATACTGATTTTGTGTTTGGTGAACCCGTGTAAACAAAGAGTTGTACCCTCTTGCCCGATTAAATGTAATAAAATGACTAAAAGATGGCAGATGTCCTGCTTGTACTGAGATTAAAGTGCGCTGTTTGAGGATTCCTTTAAACAGAGTCACTTAATGTTTATGTAAGCAGAGATCCTGTATTTGCTCACCAAATAAGTCCCTGACTAACTGATTGACAGACTGGCTGATTTGTGACTTACTGATTCCCTAACAGACTGACTGAGTGTCTGTCTGTCTAGGGTTTATGTCCTTTTGGTGATGTCATTGCAAAGGTCCTTCAATACACTTTCTGTCTTTCCTGTTTCCAGGCTTTCCCGAGGAGGGACAGATACAGACAAAATGAGTGACAACAATGCATTTATACCGCTAAAGCAGAAAGGTTATGTTTGTGGACAGTTCAATATTAAACTAGGCAATTCAGTGGCTGCACCTGAAGATGAAAAATAAGCAAAGAACATATGGGAAATCCCAACAAATAAATAATTTGTCTGTTACATTCAATATTGTGTATTTCACAATTCAAGTTTTACTTAATGTGAGCAGAGCCAATTTGTGAATCACCATAAATGATTTGTTTCTGCTACACAGCAGCTGCTGTAGGTTACGCTTACAATTCTGTTTTTCTACAGAATTTCTGTGCACTCAGTTCATATTATAATTTAGCTCAAATGCATGCTACATGTTTAAATAAAGAACCATTTCTGACGTTGACCTTTGAGTCATTTGTGCATTGTCCTTCAGCTTTTACATTTGAGATGTTAAGGAAATAAAGTGTTAAATGGCTTGTATGTTTCTACATTCAAATTATAAAGCCACAATTCACCATTAAAATGTACTTCCTAAATGCAGATTTTCCTGAAACAATGCATTTTTAGAAAAATAAATTGTTAGAAAATATTATTAAAATTGTAAATAGTAAAATATTTAATTTTTGAATTCTTTATTAATATAATTAATGGTGATTAATCAAACTATCATTCTCTAATTCCCTGAATTTCTGACTGCCTATCTGACTGAATTGGTTAAACACCCAGCTATTTCCTGCTTTCCCTGACTAAGTGAACGTGTGGCTGACTGGATAACTTTCCCTGACTGAGTGAATGCCCGTTGTCTGAATCATTCCTTATTATAAGTTTACCACACACGGATGTCTGGGTGCCTCTGAGGTTTAGATGAAACATGATTCCTCTCCCAGATGTGCAACCTGGATTGGCTGGAGTAACACTTACATTTGCCAGTGTTACCACTGAGGAAGTCAACAGCTTTATGAGGACCAGGGAACAGAGGCCAGGGCCAAAGTGGGCTGTGTGCAGGGAGGGGTAGCTGAATGGTTGGGATTATAATATAGATGGATTTCCATGGCTCATAAAAGTATTTCTGGTCTGGGTTGTTGAACGCAGCATTGTGAAATGTTGCTGTGTCTGGGGGGGGTGGTGGAGTTTTGGAGCTGTGAGCCGCCGCTGACTCTGTGGGTCCCCAGCGCTGTCGGCTAAAATATTTGTGGACTCTCTCTTATGGATTCTGTGGCATACTAGCATGCTGATGCGCATTTGTTTGTGTTTGCACATGTGTCTGTACACGTGAGTTTGCAGTGCATGTGTGTGTGCGTGCATTTGTCTACGTGTGCATGTTTGTGCCTGTGTGTTATACGCAGACCTCACGTGTGTTGGCCCAGCCTTTCTACAGATAAATTCTCACCACAGCTTCTGTCAGAAGAAGGACAGACTGCTGAGAAGCATCCTGGTTCAGACAGCAGATGTTCCAGCAGTTCTCTGTGCCAGGGTTGTCTTTAGCTCTCACCACACGGAACGCTTTTAGGAACATAATGGCGCAGAGCAGGGCGGGCTGGGGAATTTCTTCTAAACTAGGTTACAATATTATTATTATTTTCACTCTGTGGAGTCCAATATTAGAAAAAAGCTGCTTGATTTATCTCCCGCCTCCATGGTTTGTAGGTTATTGAAAGATTTCTGTGACAGGGCCGCAGATAAGAGGATTATCTGGAATTAACGTCATTCTTTTGTCATTATAGGAATAAATTAATATTTGGTTTTAAATCGGTGGGAGGAGGAAAAAAGCTTTGCTGTGGAAACAGATTGTGCCAACAGGATAGAGAAAAAGAGATCCACACAACTGGACAGGGAGGGAGAGAAAAGGGAGAGAGAGAGGAACACATGACTCGCCAACAAAAGAGACTCACACAACATGAGTAAGTGGGAGCGTGGAGAGAGAGAGGGAGAGAGACGCGCATGATTCAACAGGGAAAAAGAAAGAAGAAAAGACAACACTGCTGAGAGAAAGTGACAGAGAGAGACAGAGACTGAGAAGGTGACTCTCTGAGATACTGACTGGACTGTGGAATTGGCAGAGATAACCATCATGTAGAGGAGTGTGGATTGCATAATCTGGACCGGTTGAGTGGGCTGAGAAAGAGACATTACTGGCTGTAGCTCCCTGCGCTTGTTGTGTTGTTGTGTTGGAGCCGGGACGGCGTGTGAGGACATGTGAAGGACCTCGGGGGCTCCCAGAAGGATGTGCAGGCGGGGGTTATGGTGACACGGATCGCCACCCAGGCCGGTGGAGATGAAGGCAAAGCTACTGTGTCTGCGGCTGCTGAGCCTGGTCTGGCTGTGGCCGGCCTCTCTGCCCATCGGTAGCCCTCTGCCTGGCCGTCGAAGACACAAGGATGTGTACCTGGGGGAGCATGTCAAGAACAAACACGGAGGGTGAGGCTCGTGTGGGGCCCCTGTAACAATCCCTGTTATTCACAAATCATTCCTCCTCCACTCCCCACCACCACCCCCCAGTCCCTCTGCCAGTATCACCCCCCTCATTCCCCTCCATACTGCCTTTCCCTCAAAGCTGCCTTCAGCCCCCCCTCACCCCAAACTGTAATGGTAAATTATTTTGACATCATCAGTAACCCCCCTACTGACACCTCACCAGCACACACTAAACCCCCCCATCATCACAACCCCACATCCCCCCACGATCACTTCCCTGTTTCTTATAGCAGCCCCCCTCCTGACTCTTCTCTCATACAATCTAGTATAGATGCAGAATTATAATGGTGGTGCCTATTAAGCAATGTGATATTTTAAAAAATGTATTCTGTATTGTGTGTCCACATTGGGTACAGCGAACAGACAAAGGAACATTCTGGAGCATAATCATTGAATATCTCTGGAGGGGTCCTCTTCATGAGCATTTTATGGTTTCTGCCTTATATGGAGCCGCTGATTTGGTGTTTCATGTACATTGCAGGAGGAGTGCATTGCCTTAGACATGTAACAGTTATTATGCATTATTCTCCAGCAGGAAGAGCAGAGTTTGGGGTCTGTAATTAGAGTAATCTCATGATTAGGGTATAAGTACAACATGGAGTTGTGCCAGGCCACCCAGTGAGCGGTTAGTACATGGATCCTTGCATTTGTTTGCCAGTGGCTGGGAGTATAGGCAGTGGGTGGGGGGGGGGTTGTCAATCATCCTTTTAACATGTAAAATGTTGTGCTGGTGAGCCCAGAGCTTTCATCTCATGCTCCACACCTGCACTTGCTGGAAGATTTTTCCTTCACGCACAACGACTTTGCAGGCTTTATGTGTGTGTGTGTGTGTGTGTGTGTGTGTGTGCACGCGTGTGTGGAGGCTCAGGGGTGTGTCCCTCTCCCTGTTTTATCAGCATGGGGGCCCCATCTGAGAGGTCAATGCTTTGGATTCTGGATTTTGGCTAATTCAGTGCCTTGGACCTGCTTGATCTGATTGAACATCATGATCCCAGTCACACCCTGAGCTCAGCACCACCTATTTTCTTGTTGGTTTCTCATAGTTATTAAAAATAGCAGAGGGAAGAGCTTTTTACTGTTCTGCACCTTGTCTTTGGAGTTCAGCTGAATCATAAGTGCAGCTTCAATAGGCTAGTTTAAAGCTAATCTTAAGACTTAACCGCTGTTGTGTTTATATTTATAATGATAAAACAAAAGAGACCCAAGAAGTGCTTCCTCTGTGCCTTCTTGGTGTTGATGCTGTGACAGTCTCAATGCAGGTATACACCAATTGTCAGGTAGTTTTTAAGGTAGGGGCTACTATATATCTGTGCTAGCGCTAAACCTTGGGGCTATTGAGTGGGTCAGTCGGCAAAGCAACAACTGCAGGCTGGGTATTGTAGATACACATAGGTGGCTCAGCAATGACATTAGAATTCATACCAGTGGGACTCCCATGATTTGGCAGGCCAGATTTGAAAAAGAAAATGAAAGGATTAGGATGTCTTTCTGTGACCTGGTCACATAGCAAATGCTGGTCTATATATTTTTCTGTTGCAAAACTTTTCTGGGTTGGAAGAACCAACAACCCCAAATATTTCTCCTTTATCAAATATGTTATATAATAGCTATGACATAGCTCATTATAAGAAAGTGATTTACAAGATAATTCATAATGAAATGTCAATGTTGTTATGCGTGGTTTATCACTGTTTTTCTCTTCTCCCAGACGCATTGATTATAAGATGAAGAAATCAGACAGCACAAAATCCCTGCTGATAAAGTCTGAGCAGCTCCTGCGGATTGAGGATCACGACTTTGCCATGAGGCCGGGCTTTGGAGGTGAGCTCACACATGCATTTCCACCATGCTACTCACAGTGAGACCTGACCCAGGATCAGTGCTGTGCTGAGAGCCAATATGGTTTGGGAAAGTGGCGTGGGACCAATAGACATGACCCCAGATCAGTGCTATACAGAGTAAACAGGGATTGGGAAAGAGGTGTGGGGCCTATAGACATGACCCCAAATCAGTGCTGTACTGAGAGCTAACAGAGTTTTGGAAAGGAGTGTTGGGCCTATTGGCATGACCCCAGATCTGTGAGGATGAGAGTGACAATGTGGTTACAATGTGCACACATATTTTTTTTGTCTTATTCTAGCTGATTTTTGTAATATATATTTTGTGTCACTGATGCGCGGCAGCCAGAATGCTCGCCACACATTAGGTGAGGTGTAGAGAATGAGAATGATTACTAGCCAATTAAACCAGAGGATGATTTGGTGACACGTTGAGAGAGCCAGGTTGGCCAGGACACCAGAGAACTCTCATCTGAAAAATGACATCTCCTAAAGCACAGTGTTGAGGGGTTCAATCAGGGGAAGATCACTCCCTATTGGCCCAGCAACTCCAGTCCCAGCAGCAACTTAGTTTTCCTGGGCTTTCCCCTATCCATATACTAACACAGCCTGCACCTGCTTAGCTTCAGCCATTCAGTAGGAACAGAGCACATGGCAGTGAGGTCCCATTCCATACCTTGGTAGTCAGGCTTCAGTACCTCTTTCTGACAGAATAACATTAAACTATGTTACTGACTTCACATTTTGAACGATAGTCTACTTTTCTATGATGATTATTAATAGCTAGCCTAGCACCTTTAGGGAATTATTACTTTCTTTATACAGATTCAGTATGTACTGACATGATTTCTAATTTTTGCTGAACTTTTGTATTTAGCCGCGTTTCCACCGCAGAAACTTTACCCCGGAACTAGGAACCTTTTGAGGAACTCAGTGCGTTTCGACCGCAGGAACTAGGGTCTAAATTTAGTTCCGGGGGCTTTATTTTACCCCCAAAAAAGTTCCTGCTCGGGGGGTAGTTCTTTCCAAAAGTACCGGAACCTTTGGGGTGGGGCGCAAGCGCTGAAAATTTCTGATTGGTCGACTACTTGCAGTGTTTTATTTCAACCACCATGTTTAAAAATCTGCAGCCGCAAACCGATTTATTTTCATAATAACTTCAAATCAAACTTGTATGTTATGCGGCGCAGTAGCCTAGTTTTGGTTATAGCCTGCCAACGTCTTGGAATTATAACGTGCGCTCTTCTGTTCTTTTCTTGCTTTAGTATTCATTTTATAAAATGCTAAGCATTCGTGCTGGGACAGCATATTACGTACCAAAATATTAAAACGGATTAATTCGGTTGCTGAATATTTTCTTCCGGATTTTCTTTGTTAGCCCGTTGTAACTGACTCAAAACGTTTGATACAGTTATGTGAGGTTTGCGGTAGTTCTGCGTAATTCACATTGGTGATACAGTAAAAGCAAACTGGAAATCACCTTCCGCACTTTTTGTCAGGGTAAAATAACAGTTAATTCTAGTAATCGTCCCTTTAGCTTTTTCAGACTGCCGTAATTTTACTCTGCCATTCTTCAATTCCACAAAAAGACCAGGAAGACTATGGACTAATTTATGGCGCATGGTTCGCATCTGGAGGGCACACTTCGCTGCTCGGCTAGCAGTAACTTTGAAGGAAAGCAAACGGTGGCTGTACCACTGCTAATTTAAATTTTCACGCAAGTCCGAGTTTTCGTTCTATTCTTGTCATTTTGCGATTAGCCTATATGGAATTGACGATGAGAAAGTAATCAAACAGCAAATTGTTTACAACGTGTGCATGTTTTCTGCTGTTGTTGCCAGTTATATTGGAAATGTGAATGCATTCTGTCGCCTCGGATGTCAAGACATGAAAGTGAATGTTCGCATAAAAACATAATGAATGTGTTTGAGAGGATATATAAAACAGTTACAATCTGACTATTGGCCTGTTATATCCTATTTGTTGCATAACAACGGTCCAAGTTCAACTACCAACGACAGTTTTGCTTGACAACGGTAAAATATGCCCAAACGGCTGCAGAAGAATATTTCAATTCCAGGTGATTAAATCGATAAAAATCAATAAATACAAAAGTAACCATATAGAGTCATTGTTGGTAACCCGTTGTATATAAGTGGAATAAACCCCTCCGGGCTGTCCCAGTTATTAGAAAATAATGTAGGCTACTTCGGTGGTAGTATGGGGTTACAGAAGAAATCATAGGACAGCTGGACCGACGACAACCTCGCTTTTTCATACGTCAGTGGGCTAATTTGCCTAATATTCGCGGGACTTTAGACCGCGGTGGAAACGCAGACAACAATGGGCTGAAGGACCTTTTAGTTCCTTGAAAAGTAGTTCCTGGGACTAAAAGTTCCTGGTACTTTTGGTGGAAATGCGGCTTTTGTTAGCAGTCTTCACATAATTCTATTTGTGAAAATGCTAATGTGACACTGACAAATATTCTGTATTTTTTAAGGGGTATCAGTTGACAAGACATAATAATATGAGTGGAGTACATGGGAAAATGTGCTCCACGTGACAACATAACTTCATGTAACATACTGTAACGTGCGACACAGAAAAGTTTCATGTTAACTTGAACACGTGCTCCACATGTGATTACATGTGGAAAAATGACTGCATGTGATATGTGGTACATGTGATACACACATGTGGTACACAGGATTTAAGTTTGGAGACTGAAATGGCCATTGAAAAAGAATAATTTTGTGACCAGTTAGCCATTTCTTTATTGATTTAGAAGTATTGTTGGATCAGTTCGTGGCCAGGTTTCAGCTTTCTGACAGAGAACCAGTTTTTTGGCCAAAATGTCTTGGTAGCCTACTTTCCTTAGTTAATGATTCCATTGACCTTAAAAACAGCCACAAGACCAGTAACACTGCCATCCACCACCATATTTCTCCACAGATATGATGTTCTTTTCATAAGTATCTTTGTATCTTTTGACACCAAACCAACCACTAGTGCGTGTGACTGAAAAGATCGATTTTGGTCTCATTTGACCTTAACACCCAGTTCTAACCAATTCCAATGTCATTTCCATGTGGTCGCGACATAGCTCAGGAGGTAAGAGCGGTTGTCTGGCAGTCGGAGGGTTGCTGGTTCGATCCCGCGCCCTGGGCGTGTCGAAGTGTCCCTGAGCAAGACACCTAACCCCTAATTGCTCCCAGTGAGCTGATTGGTACCTTGCATGGCAGCCTTTCACCGTTGGTGTGTGAGTGTATGTGAATGTGTGAATGAGAGGCATCAGTTGTAAAGCGCTTTGGATAAAAACGCTATATAAATGCAGTACATTTACCATTACATTTTTGCAAACTCCAGATGCTTATTTTTGTTGACAGAAGCTGTTCTTAAAAAAAGGCCTTTTTGCATGAAGCATGGTATTTGATATTAAATTTGGAGACTTTGTGTCTCAAAGATGCAACCAGGTTTTGTTGATCTCCAACTGCATGACTTTTCCTTTGCCTTTCAAAGCATCAGCCTCATTGTACTTGGGGGCAAGATGCATTTGTTTGCAGACAAGTTTTCTATTGTTTGAATGGTTTCAAAAAAAAATCTTAATTATTTACATTACAGTGGAAGGTTGTTTCTTCAGAGAGTTCTTTGCCTTTCCCGTGGTGATCACTGAGACATGGATTTTGCATGGGTGCCACCCAATTGGGTCACTGGTACCAGCCACAGTTGGCACTGGCATGGTCTGGATTTGATACAGACTTTGAAGCCCATCCGTGCACTAGAACAATACTTTAACAAGGTGAGCTGTCCAGCAGCCATGGGCCTCATTTGTCAAAATATTCTTGGATTTAAACTTAAACGTAGTCTTAAAATCATTCCCCAAGTTGTGCTTACGCTTGATTTGTTAAAAAAAGAAAAAAAAAGGAAAACGTAACAAAGAACAAAAAAGTTGCTTTCGTAGCGTATCTGCATGTTTTGCACCCATAATATAGAAATCTCGAATGAGCTTCAATTTCAGCTCACATGAGCATGCCTTCAATTACCCTGTCTTGTGAATGTGGCCAATAACAGCCTTTTTAATTTACAGTAAATAAGGTTTCATTTCAACATTTCTTGCACTGTTCATGTCTAAAATTGATTTGAAATAAAATCTTATTCTTAAAGTGTGAACTAGTCCACTTCAGAGATTTGCTTACAGCTCTCAAATGTCCAGAACCTCAATTTATACAACGGCTTGGCTGAATACTCGATTCGGATTGGTCCAAGGGTGCGCATTAATTTTAAATAAAGGGAGTCTGCTGCCTTTTAACAGTTCTAAAATCAATGTGCAACAAAATCCAACATACTAAAGCAGTTAAACAGAAACATTATTCTTTCGATTTTGAATTATTATTACATCCCCTCCCATTTTCAATGTCCAATTTCACAATTGATGGCAAAAGCCCTATTCGCACGGGACTAATATTACCTGGGGACCTCATGTAATTTAGAAATTACCCCCCCACGTCTGTGTTTCGTGCGGCGCATTCGCACGAGATAAGCGAAGTCTGTATTTTACTCAGATTTACTGACATTATCCCCCCGGATATGATTGAAAATGTCAAGCCTCTGCTCTGCGTAACAGTAAAATACGACCCCAAATCACCGAGATGCCGATTCGCACGGGACTAATATTTTCACATGACCTGTGTGTTTGGCGAAATATGGTAGGTAATTTGCAGTGGAATTTTTACTTTACAAATCACGGACATGGCAGATTCGCACGGGATTAAGATCACAGACGACCTCCGCAATTATTGCAAGTTACTAGAGGTCCCCAGGTAATACTAGTCCCGTGCGAATAGGGCTAAAGTCGAATCACGGTTATAGTTACTGTAGCTAGCTTCATTTATGGTTGGCAACCATCCTGCAAAATATGGAATCATCCCTTATTTGGACAGTAGTATTAGTGTTCTGTATTTAACTCCTGGCTACGGGACATATTTTCTTCTGTATCTTTGCGCACGATTGCGTTTATAGTAACCGCTGTTTTGAACATCAGTAGTTAGCTAGCTAGCTAGCTAGCTAGCATGCTGGGGTAAGGCTGCATTCACACCAGATCAGGCAATGCGGCAAAAATTCATTTGAATGGGGGTAGTGCGTTTAGGCTGCGGGAGTGGGGACCACATGGGGTACAGAAAAAAACGCAGCGGCCTGCCGGAAGAAGTACAACCAGAATCAACTACCATAAACACAACCAGACATTACGCTGCGGTGGGCAATCACGTAAACTGTTTAAATTACCATGTAGCATTCCGCTGTTTACCAAGCAACTGTCAGATGAATTACTGACGCGATTCATTTCCTAAAATTTGATTTTATGATCGTCATCGTGATTTGACAGTGCTGGGTAATGGGACGAGTACTGAAACAGCAGTTATTAGCTAAATATCAATTCCAAACATCAGAATTGTGCTGTATAAAAATATTCACTATTTAGCAGTTTTTGCATGCTAGTTTATTGTACCTAGCACTATGGAGTTCATGGACCAAATTATGATACTCTCCCAGTTGTGTCCACACTTGGTTTATTTCGTGTACCCAGCTTCAACGTCTACATCTGGCTTGCTGTCTACGCTTCAAAATAAAGATAGCAAGAAGCTTCCTTTGCTTTGTGTCCATTTGTTTGAGTTAGCGGACAGGAAATGGAGGGGGGGGGGGTTAAAGTTCACAACATGACGTCACACAAATGGGACATGTCGTGACGCCCACACCTCCGCACAACCAGAGACTGTAAAAAATATGGACAAAGCTACTGTGACGTCACCCATTGCCTCTCCGTGGGTCTGTAAAACACGTTTTGAAGCTCAATGGCGGGCGCGGCCATGTTCTCGATTTGGAGCCAAAACCATAGAGTTAAGCGGTCTTGTGATTTTTACAATGTGATTGACAGTCCGGTGCGGAAAAGCCCATCAACCTGAACGAACGATTGCAGAACGAACTTGAGGCTAGCTGACTGTCTGCCGTTATGTTTTAAAATATATGATCAAATGTTTACGGAGTTTAATTTCCATCCGTGACTGTACTGTGTCATGTAATCACGTTATATGTATGACATTAATACTACAATTATGTTCAGTTATCTTCAATTTATGTTTCTCGGCAAAACGAATATGCTTAGCTAGCATATCAGCTTGCCAGTGAGCTAGGTAAGCTATCCGTGGTTAGCTCACGCATTAGCAATATGAACCACAGGGGAAGAACATCGACTACACTGATGGTCAATCAATCAGAGATGTGTAGACTACTGGTGATTTTTGACTAGGCTAATTTTCATGTAACTGTCTGGTAGACCTGCTGTTAACCGAGCAAGTTATCGTCGTAGGTTTTCGCCACAGTCAGTTAATGAGCCAGTAACTGCTACTAGCTACTCCATCGTCGTTTGTGGTGTTCACTTGCTGGGTGACGCTAGCTGACCGATCGTTCGCAAGTCACTTTCTACCGAATAAAAATTAACTCTGTCAGCGGTGATTAACAAATCTACCAAGTATATTAATAACTGATCTGCAGGCGTGTAAATATGACGCACTTTGTACAGCAAGTTTTCCACCTGGTGCATGAAGACAAAAATAATGTAGCCTACATTGAATTTGTAATTATTATTAGACTTTTATTTTTATTATCAAAACCAATGGAGAAAAGCCAATATACGCAAGGAGCCCCCAGTACCGATTCTGAGAACCACTGTCTTAAATGCTCTTGTCGGTCTCTAAAATGTTAAAAACATGTTCCTTTCTAAATGCCAGTCTTACAAAGATGGTTCATTTCGTTAAATTCTGTGTGTGTGATTTCATCGTGTGTTGTATGCTATTCAGCAAATAAACCTTTGTGAAACTGAAAATTTTGCAGTGTTTATCCCAAAATCGGGATTATAGTAGCTTTGTCACATGCGTGAAGCATGGCCCAGGTAGACATTTACGGAATGTACACGACTGACAAGCCGTCAAACACGTTTGACAGATTGAATGTTTGCAGTTTAGGGTTAGCTAGCTAGTCAAATGGCTTGGTAGCCGAAGTTGCAAACTGTTTTAGCATAGGCTACTGGACTACCAAATATAGCAAGCTGATTACGCTGGTTAGGTAGGCTAAAGGAAATAGTAAAAATGACTCGGCTACCGAAAAACAGAGGATGATTATTTTATGGTCGTCTACTGCAGCACACGCCATAATGAAATCATTACGAAATAGGATGCCTGCATCTTCTGACTTCGCACAGGTGGACCGTGGTCGGAGCCGCAATGTCAAGGCCAAGAGGCGCCACCTCCCACCCCAATGACCATAGACTGTAGCCCCTACTGTAGCTTAGTCCTCCGCAGTAATCAGGAAGTGACGCAAACTGTACCTCATTGGTCCACAACAAATATTATAACAGTGCCCAAATGACACAATAAATCATGAAATCGACCCATGGACAGTCATAAGACGAATAAAATACACATATTGTGACTATTTGTTCTCATGAGAAAAAATTATTGACTTTGTATTTTGACCGCATTTGTACCGTAGACTTACATGGAAACCGGATATGAAAACACCTATACTGGAGCCAACCGTAGTGGCGCTAGTGAGCAACCAGGAACAACAAGACCAGGAAATGAGCTTCAAAAACGAAGTCTGGTTTTGGCCGCTTGATTCAAACCCGGTTTCAGAGGGTCTTAGAAAAGACACTATGACCCTATTTACACTTCATTTCAAAATGCGTCTTGGACGATCGGATCACAAGTGGACAGCGCTAAATACAAGTGTAAACGACCACCAAGACGCATTGTAATCCGATCACTCAAACCACTTGCTGAGGTGGAATGGGACGTTTGACCACATATCTTTTGTATTGTAAATGCTAATGCGTCCTGATGCGTCCCCGACAAGGACGTAACAGGAAAATACATCATCAATGCAGGATGTGGTTGTTGTTTTGCAAGTCGCGAATGACTTTGTCCTGCCAATATCAACAGTTGGAATAGCTCGTACATGTATATTAGTTCTTGAAACATTTTTGTTTTTTAGCTAGCCCGTGCGAAACAAATCTGGCACTTGTCTGGCGACCTTCTGTACACTGAAACACCGAAAGCCTCCATTTTCTTCTTTTTTTTTTTTCCAAAGTGGGTTCCTAGTCTAACTACTTATTCTGACACCATGTTGTGACTGACTGTCTAATATAAAAATACCACCAGGTACACGCAAATGTCTGGGAGAGTTTTAGTAGCTTTATTTCTCATGCTCCGCATGGTCTATTCTACTGGCAAGGTTGAATTTTTCTTACCAAACTCTATCCGGTTCTGGTTCAAGTGCATTTTATAATAAAGGTCCTGCTTATAGCAGTATTAAACATTATGTCTTCATTTCACAACAGACGTGCAAAATACCCTGCATCGGCAAGAGACTGTGGTCTAGGTGGTCAGGTTTGTTCGTAAACAAATGACGTTGTGCAGTCGATTGCCTAATGGACAACCAGCACCAAAGAATGGCTGTTATATTCACGATCAACTGGACATGTATTCTGCTTCACCTGCAAAAAGAATGCATTTGTATACGGTTTTTGCGACTGGAAACATCCGCACTGCATTTCTGAACACGAGAGGAGCCCAGACCATATGTCCAACATACTAATACCGATGCGGAGGTTGAGTGGCACTGGGGCAATTCACTCAGCCCTAATAAAGCAAACGTTGGATGTGAGGCAATATTGGAGGGATGTTCTCCAACGGGTTGTGGCAGTGATCAAGTTTTTAGGACCGCATCGGACAGTGAAGTAATTGACAAATCGAACACGCTTTCCTCTGCCTATCCCTCTGATTTGGACATAAATCTTGCCAATTAACTGATTCACTTCAGATCTTTCATTAGACCTGATGGACTGAACATGCGTCCATCGAAACTTCTGAAAACAATGCTTGATTGTGCATTGCAGTCAACATTTCCCAACGTATACATTGCGTTAAGACTGTATCTGACACTTCCTGTCAGCAACTGCGAGGGAGAATGTCCTTTTCGCAAATGTCCAGGATTAAGAATGAACTAAGGACAAGGATGACACAGAGACGCCTGAACATGCTGTCACTCATGGTCATTGAATCAGAACTCGTCCGGGAGTTGGACTTTGACGACTTAATCAATGACTTCTCTTCAAAGAAGGCCAGAAGAAAGCTGGTGGTTTAGGTAGGATATTTTTCACTGCGGATTTTGTGTGGTCGTAGCTGTGGCTCTGTACTACATTTGATGTACATTTATGTATTCTTTCACAGTTTGTTGTTGGTGGTTTTATTAAAATTAAGGTGTGTGTTTTGACTCCTAAAGATACTGTTCTGTACATGGCATGTATAGAATGAAACAGACCTAAAATGGCAGTAATTTAACATGTCAAAATAACGAATATAATTTCAAACTAATACATGCTGTGTGGTCGTGGGTTGCCCTGTGCTATTGTGTGACCAAACTCTGTGTGCTTGGGGAGGGCACACGCAATGCTTGCGTATTTGCATGTGTAGGGGTCCGTGGTGAGTTTGTGTCCAGGGCCCGTGGTCATGATAATCCGTCCATGAGTCGAGGAGTGTAGGCATACTAATGGCTACTGCTAGCACCAGCGACACAAACGCAAACAGGAAATGGTATGTTATGAAGGAGGTGTTTAGGTTTTTGAAAAATAATGTTACCGGGATGTTTATAATGACGTTAATGGCAACATTGATGATAATTCAAACATTTAAAACAGTTATGAGGGCATAATTGCCACATTTCATAAAAAATCATGATGAGATGAAGCACGAGAAACTGACAAGAGTAAACGCTGGAAAGGCACTGAAAACAGAGGCACAATCTGGCACTGAAGAGCAGGGGAACAGAGAATGTTTCACTAAGTGAAACAGGTGAGTGAAATGAGAGATAATTGAACAGAGCGTGAGAATGCAAACAGGGAACAGGTTAATTAAATCAGAGTGATTAACCAGTGCATGAGAATGCGGCCAAAACAGGTGAGAGTGATCGGCTGAGGGGAGAGAGAGTTAGAGGAAATCACACCCATACTACAAACCAAAACAAAGATCGTGCAGGAAAGAAACAAATAATCAACTAGAAAGTGAAGTGACAACAGAAACATAACAGGCTAACCTTGGCATTTGCCTCAGCCACACCACCATCCCAGTCATACATTCCAATAGCGGGACAGCCTGTCATGGTTTATTCCTTACTTAACCAACAGGTAATTGACTTACATGTAGTATAAACTTTACTGAGAGGTATAATGAATTTCATGTCAAAGTGGGATTTTATAAATAACTACTTAGACATGATTTTCTGCATGTTTTTTTCCCTGTGTATTTATGATGCAATTTGATCATAAAACCATTTTATAAATGAGGCAACTGGTTTGTTATGTCATTTTTATACTCCAGTGAAACAGGAAGTCTTTGGAGGCCATAATACTTTCCTCAAAAATTGAGATTAACTTGGGCATGGTGGTGTAGTCACCTCACAGCAAGAAAGTCATGGGTTCGAATCTCAACCTACTGTAGGCCTTTCTGTGTGGAGTTTGCATGTTCTCCTCGTGTCCGTGTGGGTTTCCTCCCTGTCCTCTGGTTTCCTCCCACAGTCCAAAGACATGCAGGTAGGCTAATTGGAGACTCTAAATTATCAGTAGGTATGAGTGTGTGAGTGAATGGTGCGTGTGCCCTGCAATAGATTGGCGACCTGTCCCGGGTGCATTCCTGTATTCCTATTCTTGCCCAATACATGCTGGGATGGGTTCCAGAACCCCAAGCAACCCTGCCCAGGATAAGCAGGTTTAGATAATGGATGGATAGATGTTTTTTATGACAAATAACTACTATATTTAAATTCCAGCAAGTCCGCTTGTTATTCTTACCCATGTTTGTTGTTGTTTGTTATCTATTTTAATTTGGCAGGAACCACACTTTCCATCACCCAGTCAATGAATCAAACAGAATTATACGGAAACTCTCAAAATTATAAGAAAAGCTTGAATTGAACTCCCTGTGTATGATTTTCTATGTACGAGTTTGAATTGATTGCTTCTCTCTCTGTGCCAGTTGACTGTAAGTTAAAAATGTGTCACGGGCTGGTGCTGTTCTCCCTAAAAATAATAGTGACCCAAATTGTCTAACCTGCTGCAGACAATGGCTGCTGTGAATACAGATGCACCATGGTGCAATATAATCTGGATTAGACAGCAGGTCCACCAGCCCAGTCACAAGACCTACAGGTCAGACAAGGGATAAGTAGTACATCTGCAGGGAGGTGGTGTAGTGTATGGGGGTTTGTAACGTGCCAGGGGTTTGTAATTGTGCTAGTGTTGGACTATATACATGCTTGTGGTGTAAATGCTGTGCTGTGATAGCTTTGCACATTTAGTATTGTATTATGATAGTGTTGTTCTGTGCATTGTCAGTGACTATTGGTGGTGCTTGGTTCTCTGCTCTATTAGTGTTGGGTATTGTGAATGATGTGAGAAATTGTGTCAGTGCCGTGTTCTGGTAGTGATGTGCTGTGTGCTGCTTTCGGTCCAGGCTGCATCTGTGTTAACGCTATGCTGTGTTGGATAGTGCTTGGAAGAATAATGCAGGTATTGCAGATGTAATGCAGGTTTGTTAGTTTAGCACCACCACAGCTTTACTTTTGGCTGTTTAAACAGGCTTGGGTTTTAACAATCATCAGGAACACAGAGTTAATCCCTAGAATAATAAAGAGGAGTTGAGAGTGACCTCTGCACAGATTACAATAATATAAAAGCATTACTCACATGAAGACACAGAGGATTGCTATCTAGTACACTTTGTGTGCTCAGGGCAATGTTGGCCCTGTCATCACAGAAACCCCATCACAGACTTGTATTTATACCCAAGAACAGCATTTGACTGTGGCCCTGTTTACAAACATATTCCATACAGTTATATTCAATGCATATGGTCATGTGTTTACACTTTATTTTGAATGTGTTGCAAGTGTAATTCCATGCTTTGAGACTGAGATTGCATTTCTACTGGTTGTTGCGCTCAGTGTTCCATCCATCCATCCCTACAACCAGCTACATAGCAAGCTGTCTAATGACTCCCACATGCTTATGGGATATTATTTGTGAAGTGAAGTGTTGATGACACGTGAAGACACATATTGGAGCTTTTACATTCATATTGGTTACCATCAGAATTTGACTCAGATCTCCAGATGGACAGATCCAATCCATATTCTAATTTCAAATACAGTAGGTCACTTGAAAAGGCAAGCGTAAAAGTGGCCTGTGCCATTCCAAGTCTTGACACTTTTGTGTTATATAAGATGTGAGGTTGTATGAGGGAAATCATTACATTACATTACAGGCATTTAGCAGACACTCTTATCCAGAGCGACTTACACAACTTTTTTACATAGCACTTTACATTGTATCCATTTATACAGCTGGATATATACTGAAGCAATGCAGGTTAAGTACCTTGCTCAAGGGTACAACGGCAGTGTCCTTACCCGGGAATCGAACCTGCGACCTTTCGGTTACAAGCGCAGTTCCTTACCCACTGTGCCACACTCCGTCCTACAAACTGGGACCCAGAAAAGGCTGGCATTTGAATGAACCTGCAGGCTGAGACTCATCGCTGGACTTCAAAGAACCCAGAGCCGTGCGCTAAAACAATAAGTTACTCGGATTTCCTCGGGATGAGCAAGCCGTTGGGTCTCAGGAATGTTGCCACCTGGGCACAACTAAGATAAGGGGAACTGGTCTCTTTGTTTATGGTTGTGGGGGTCATTAAGGGTCATCAGGCCTCTGGCCAAATGATGGGACAACTGCGCAATGGGCCCCTCTGCCATTACACTTTTTATTTCTTTTCTGGATCTGGACTTTAAATCATCTGTTTATCCTATTTACAAACCCCAGAAAACCGTACAAACCATGCACATGTTTTCATTGTATTATTGTATTATGCATTATGTAATAATAACATGGATTGCATGTACAATGGTTAAACAAAAGGGTATTTTCATGACAACTGCACCATAATATTACATCCACTTGGCATGTTTGGTATGTACATGTTCACCATAAATCAAACCATTGAATGAAATATGTTTCATACCAAATAGAATTTGAAAAAACATAGTTTCAATAACTCAGGAAAAAACTAACACAATGGAATGTCCTCTCTGGTAATCATCTCCTTTTCCCCATTTCCCCACCAATTGTTTTAACAACCGCCTCCAAATGGTGGGGGCCGGAATTCGAGATTTATGATTCGGCCAGGTTAATTTATGGTAATACCTAGACCAAACGCGGGATTTGGCTTAAAAGGAAGGGAGACAAAGCAATCGGGGAAGATCGTAATCGACTTTCCGCACTGCGCATACTCGGTGTTCTGTGTGTAGCTAAACAGGATGGGTAATTACTCTGTATTTATGTTTTTTAAACCTTATAATTGATTTTTGAATTTGAAGATAACAACCTACCTGCCTGTTCAATAAATTCTTATTTTTAACTTACGTGGTCTTCATGACTCTAATCCATTTTATCTTCTTTTCAGCCGAAATTCCGTTTAAATACTCAGGGGGGCAATTATGACTAGGACCTACTGATCAGGGGTCTAGTACAGTAAAAGTCTTTAGTGGGGTCTTCAAGTTAGATAGGTGACCACGATCTGCCTGTTAAGGGATTGGTGGTATTGGTTCTGGTGTTTTGGCTTAAGAGAACCCATGGGCGTGGTACGCCGGTTCTTGTCAAATTCGCCTTAAGGAGCCCGATAGATACGCACCGTCCTGGGCTCATAACTATCGATGCACTATCCATGTAAGCCAGGCATGGAAGGCATGTATTATGGTGGTCAGCCTCTTACCCTCTGGATTCCTCGCCGAACTGAGATTTAACAATAATGCTAAACCCGGGAGCATATATTGAGGAATGATGGCACAAGATAGAGTCGAGTGTAACCACTCCCAAGTTCCACGTATAGTTAAACCCAAATTTTAAATTATCATGTAATATGGAGTCAGATTAATACGAGAGTAAAACATAGTAACTGTTACGCTTTCTTGCTGTGGTCACGGATATATCTGTTGTGTTGTTCCGCGTATTTGTGAATATTCTGATGCTCCCATTGGAATATTGACCGTCCGGCGACAGATCGGATATATCTCTGAGGACAGCATAGCCCCGTTTACGAACGGAGAGTAACCAGAATGCTACTGATCCGTTTCAGGCCAGCTTTAAGCGGGATATGAAGCAACGCCTTCATATCTAACCCGTGGCAACGGAACCAGTGCATTCTTAATTATAATTGTGCCCTGTTCTTACGAATAGAGGAAAAATAACTAACATCTCCGGTTTTGAATCACACCAGCCAAGGGAGAACACGCGGTGCCTTCCCCTCCAGCTACAAACCCTCATTGGTCTAGCTGTGAGGTGTTTACAAGGTGTAGTGGATAAAGAGGGGCTAAGGGCTAATGGCTAAGAGTTAAGACACTTGCTGCAATTTCAGTTCCCAAGAGTAGATGCTCATTTTACCATTCAGCAGGCTGATTGGCCTTGATGTGCTTCAGTAATATTTGTTAAATGTATACTGTCAAGGATGAGGGCATCAGTACTGGATGAGGGCATCAGTACTACATGACTAAGCACATAATGTTTGTATAGTCAACCAATGCTAGGTACAATAATCTGCAAGGAACGTTGTATTTATATATTTCATAAAAACCTCAAGATGTATGATTTACAGAACTCTGACACCGTGGAGGTCAGAACAGCTGAGACACTGACCCATTTCAAACGACGACTGAAGACTCACCTCTTCAGGCTGCACCTCTCCCCATCCCTCCCTACCTCCCTGTAAATGCCTGTATGTTATGGTTATACACTTTGCTGTACGTCGCTCTGGATAAGAGAGTCTGCCAAATGCCTGTAATTTAATGTAATGTAATGAAACAACTTTTTTTTTAAAGTATTGGCCAAGCTTTATTTTAACCTTCCATACAAGTTTATCTACAACCCCAATTCCAAAAAAGTTGGGACAGTATGGAAAATGCTAATAAAACAAAAAGGAGTGATAATGTAAATTCTATTCACCCTGTGGCCTGTGCTATATTGGAAAAAAAACTGAGCATTATTTCATGTTTTACCTTGTGAACTTAATTGTTTTTTGAAAATATACACTCATTTCAAATCTGATGACTGCAACATGCTCCAAAGAATTTGGGCTAGTCGAGTGTTTACCACTGTGTAACATAATTTATTTTAATAACACCTATTAAGCATTTGGGCACTGAAGACACCAGTTGGTTAAGATTAGCAAGCAGAATTTTCCCCCATTCTTCCATTATGCAGCTGCACAATTGTACGGGACCTTCATTGCCGTATATTTGTGCTTCATAATGCATCACACATTCTCAATCAGAAGCAGGTCAGGACTGCAGGCAGGCCAATCTAGCACCTGCACTCTCTGCTTACGCAGCCATGCACTTGTAATCCAGGCAGAATGTGGTTTGACGTTGTCCTGCTGGAAAATGCACAGACGTCCTGGGAAAAGATGGCATCTGGATGGCAGCATATGTTGCTCCAAAATTTGTACATATCTTTCTGCATTAATGGTGCCCTCACAGGTGTGTAAGTTACCCATGCCATGGGCACTGACACTCCCCCATACCATGACAGACGCTCGCTTTTGGACCTGATGCTGATAACAGCCTGGATGGTCCTTTTCGTCTTTGGCCCGGAGGACACAACGGCTGTTTTGTCCAAAAACTATTTGAAATGTAGACTCGTCGGGCCACAAAACACGCTTCCACTGTGCTGCTGTCCATCTCAGATGAGACCGAGCCCAGAGAAGTCAGCGGTGCTTCTGGACAGTGTCGATGTATGCTTTGCATAATAAAGCCAAATCCATTACAGACGCATGACGACTTTTAAGACAGAAATGGCTGAGGGATCAGAGATCATGCGTATTCAGAAGTGGTTTTCGGCCTTGCCCTTTACGCACTGAACCAGATTCCTTGAATCTTTTAATTATATTGTGCACTGTAGAGGGTGAAATGCCCAAAATCTTACCGATTTGTCTTTGGGGAACGTTGTTCTCAAAGTGCTGGATTATTCGCTGAAGCATCTGTTGGAAAATTGGCGAGCCTCGACACATTCTTGCTCATGAAGGACTAGTGGCCGGTTGCATAAAACACCTTAGTTTTTCCCTTAAATGTTTTACTTAAGGGATTATTTCCCCTTATCTTAGGGGATCTTGTAAGTGCGTTGCATAAAACCTCTCAGATGTTTTCCTTAGGTAAGGGTAATTCTTAAGTATTTTACTGTATATTGGCATATCAACTTACGGTAAAAACAGGGGAATCCCCACGTTACTATGGAGATGGCTCGGATGTGCCTTGTTGAGGAGGTTAAGTTAAACGGATTCACGAGCTACTGCATCTCTCACGGCAATTTTAATGAGTTGAATAGTAAAATAATTAACATAGTCTAACTAATTACCTAATAATAATAATAATAATAATAATAATAATAATAATAAATCATAATCAACTAGCTGGCGAACCAAATTTTGAAATGGACAGTAAACGAAGGCACGCACATCGGGGTGCCTGAATCCTGATGTGCGTGCCGTCACTAACGCCACAGATCCGTGGAAAGCCATGCTGCCTAAAAAAATTCCCTCTTGATGACTTCTTGTTTGGTGCGAGATGGAAATTTCACGGTTCTGTTTTAGCGGCACCGCCATTCCTACAGTCAAGTGGGTTGTCCCTGTCTCTAAAAATTAGTCGAGGCACATTTTCCTCCTCCAATGGCTCAAAAAACGCTGCCATTTTTCAGTTTTTTTCGACTTAAGGCAATGTGTTGCTAGCCTTAAATTAAACTAAGGGAAATTGTCGTTAAGGTGTTTTATGCAACACTTAACGGATTTTAAGGGATTACTTAAAACGCAATATTTAGGCAAATCTTAAGGCTTTTCATCATTTTCACTTAAGGAAACTCTTAAATAACACTTAAGGGTTTTTTATGCAACACCCTTAAGTGTAAGGGACATTTAAGGGAAAACTTCAGGGGAAATTTCACTTAAGGTGTTTTATGCAACCGGGCATAGGCCTTTCTTGGAGGCTCCTTATATACTATAACACGATTGCCTCACCTGTTTAACATCACCTGTATCACATCACTGTGATATTGTCACATCTTTATTAGTCCTAAATTGCCCCTGGAATAATATCATTTGGCAGAAAAAACTGATAGAATACATCTTGGTGCTGCCCTCTAACCTTTGAAAAATACTTTCTGCATCTCACTCTGGCCCCACCCCAGTCATGGTTTTAGAGTACCTCATTGGAGGTACTACTACGTCATGTTGCTGTCAAATCAAGATATCCTGCAGGAAAAGTGTTGCCCCCCACAGATTTTTCTGTTCACTTTGTAATATGACAGAAACCTGTCGACACCTGATTGGATAGATTGGTTTCGACTCAATGTTTTTCAGACTGGAGAACCATGGCGGCCTGTTCATAAACTTTCTCATATTCCACTTAAACAGGCCACAAAATATGTTTCTGAAAACATTTGAGATAAGAAACAGGCCATGTAATTGCTGAATCTTGATTTATATTTGATCTGTAAGAAGTATATAAGAAGTACTGCATGAATTACTTAAACTAAAGACAAACAAGGCAGCAGGTCCTGATGGCATATACCCAAGAGTACTCAAAGAGTTAGCTGAGATATTTTTAAACCACTGGCAGGTATTTTTAGACAGTCCTTAGAAACTGGAGAAATACACGAGGACTGGAAGTGAGGTAATATAATACCAATATATAAGAAAGGCAACCACACTGATCCAAGAGACTACAAACCTGTAAGTTTAACTTGCATCACATGTGAAATACTGTAATCAATCATTAGAGACAAGTTGGAAATATTTCTTGAAAATAGCAACATCCAAAGGGACAGCCAGCATGGTTTCTGTAAGGGAAGGTCATGTCTGACAAACCTTCTGGTATTCTTTGAAGAAGCTACCAAGTGTTTTTATTATAACAAGGCATATGGTATTATCTACTTATATTTCCAAAAAGCATTTGATAAGGTACCACATGAGAGACTTGTTAGTAAAATGAAGACAGTAGGAATTAGAGGACGTATTTCAGAGTGGATTCAGAACTGGCTACAGGGTAGAACACAAAGAGTAGTAGTAGGAGGGACATTTTGTGAGCAGGAAGCTGTTAGAAGGGGAAGAAGATTTAAATAAAATCCAGAAGTGGGTGAAAACCTGGCAAATGAAATTTAATATAGCCAAATGTAAAGTTCTGCATGTGGGAAATAAAAACATTAGGTAGGATTACTTTATGGGAGGAACAAAATTGGAATGTGCTCAGTTTGAAAAAAACTTGGGGGTAATGGTTGATCAAAGCCTTTCTGGTTCTAGGCGATGTGCTGTAACAGTAAAAAAGGCCAACTGGATGCTGGGATATATAGCCAAAAGTATTGAGTATAAATCCAAGGAAGTTATACTTATCTTATACAATAAATTTGTTAGACCACACTTAAGGCTCGGACATACTTTCCGCATTCCGCGGACAGCTGCGGACCGGTCGCGCGCACGCGGTTCCATTGATACTACAATTGAGGGTTCGCGTCGGACTGGCGTTCCACGCATGCGCATTTCCCGATCCACACTCCGTTCCAGTTGGTGGCAGCAATGAACCATAATGTTGTTGACCAACCTCCATAAAAATCAAGAAGAAAAAGAAGAAGAAGCCTGCGCATTACGAAAAAAAAAAGGCATTTTCACCTCTTCCAAGCGTTTGCGCGATTTCTCGCCAGGAGTTCAACATCATTTGGCTGTCTTTGTATTCTTTCAAAAACGAATTATATAAATGTGGGTAACGGCGGATCTCCTCGCACAACTCTATTCAAAACAAGCATCCATTTTGTTATCAGGAGCATGTGCAGTCGGCGCGCTTGCTATGCGTACAGTCCTCGCGGTCACAAATTTTGGGCTGCACGCGGACGTCCGCATAGGGGTCCGTGTGGACCCTCGCGGACATGGGTGGATGACGACATTTAGGTCACACGGACCAAAGCGGACCCTTGCGGACACCTGAAAGTATGAAGCAGGCTTTAGAGTATTGTGTGCAGTTCTGGGTACCATACTACAAGAAAGATATAGAGGCTCTGGGAAAAAGTTCAAAGAAGACTAACAAAATTGATTCCTGGTATAAAAGATAAAAGCTATGAGGAAAGACTTAATATGCTTAACCTCTTCAAGCTTAGTAAAAGGAGACTGAGGGGTGATTTGATTGAGGCTTTTAAATTAATAAAGGGGATCAACAGAGTGAACTAAAAGAGATTCTTCAAGTTGAGTTCTGTTAGTAGAACGAGGGGACATAAATGGAAATGAACAAAAATTTGATTCCATACAGACATTAGGAATAATTTTTTTCATGCAGTGAATAGTCATTGTGTGGAATAGTCAGGTCTCATCATTATATTATGTTATGTTATGTTATCTGTAATGGCTAGTTTGGCAGTTTGATCCAAGTTTCATGAGCCAGGCACAGCTACGTTGTACAAATTCATTTACATTTGGTATGCTTTACACAAATGAGATGGACACACCTACTCCACCCACCCCAAGACACGTTTTTCAAAATTGTGTTGTAGGCAGAGCCAGGCTGAAATAGTAAGTGCAATTACTCTTTAAAATCTGTTCACAATTACTAAATTAAGCAAAAGTTTGTCTCAAACAAAACACAGTTTGGAATGCATTTCCACAGGAGCTGATATAAGACCTGAAGTTCAGAACTTGTACTTCATCCACATCTCCTTCTAATATGTTTCCATTTGGAACTTTTTTTCCTAGCGTGTTTTCACTGCATTCCTGTTCCTTGTGTGTTCTGAGATCAAGATGTGTACACTACCCCACTTAGACACCCACCCAAAATCAAGACCACAATCTCAAGTCCAACCCACTCATGGCCATAACCTCAGGTCCAGCTCTGCATGGAGACTGCCCAGACATGGCCTGCGGTTGAAAACCCAACAGATGAGCTCAGTCTGGGGATGGACCCAGAAATCATGAACACAGTACAGGGCCTCTGTGTGGTTTGGAATTAAGGTTCCGGGAGACTGCTCAGTGACTTGCACACAGAACCCAAAATCCATTGTGTTAATGTCAACATAAATGGCATTTGCTACTTTTAAACAGTTAAAACCTAGTATGTGGCTGGACATAACACACGTGATCCGGCCGACCAATGGTGTGATTTCATAACTCAGCCGACCAATTGTGTAACTTCATCACTCACTCAGTCACTCACTCAATCAGTCACAGACATTCGCGTTTGTAGGGTTGGCCTCACTGTTGTGGTCCAGCAAAAAATATTAAGCACTCTTAATGGATTTACGCTCCTGTGTTTCACACACTAAGCCGAACATACCTGCATTTAGGTGCAACCGCAAATACATATAATTTCAAAATTTCCCCTTTAACTTCACTTGGAATCTATAATTCAACTCCTCACAATCAAAATTGATAGTGATCTCTCTTGTTTTGGAAAGGACACTTCTGTGAGGACCACTGTCATCAAAGTAGATCTTTATTGACAATAAAGGCAATACAGTTATGTATGGCAGTATGGCTCTGTTCTGGAGCTCTCCCGCCAACCACGCAGCCCGCGTGGATAAGGCCGGGAGGCCAGCAGCCAAAATCCCCTAGAGGGGTACACACAGAATAGATCCAGCAGCAAAGCAAGTTCTTAACACATAGGGATGGAACAATGCATATTCTTAACACATAGGGATGGAGCAATTTAACACGTAGGAAAGGAGAAATGCAAATTCTTGACACACAGGGATGGAGCTGGGGTGGTGGAGAGGATTTACAAAGCAACGTGCAGCAGCTTGCATGCAGGAGGAGCAGCCGAATGAGTAGAGGGAGGCTGTGTAAGTAGACCGCCCTGTTAAGTGAATGTACTGTGATAGGCGAACATCACTCAGCTGAGCCATCAGCTGATTCAGCCGGAGCGCTTGACTCTCGTGGCCTGCCAGAACTACGCGATGCTCCATTTCTGTCAGGACCACTGTCATCAAAGTAGATCTTTATTGACAATAAAGGCAATACAGTTATGTTTGGCGGTATGGCTCTGTTCTGGAGCTCTCCCACCAACCACGCAGCCCACGTGGATAAGGCCGGGAGGCCAGCAGCCAAACCCCAAAACAACCATATGCCAACATGCTATTAATAAGTGTCTCCGGCTGATGTGATGACTATGTGTACGACCACCTGGAGGAAGCCCTTCGTCCAGTCAGCTTGAGGCCGTCTATTTTTTATGTGGATCAGTGGTTATGTGTACCAACACCATGTTGGACGTTCCCCTGAGGCCAATACTTAGATGTATTATTAATTAATAAACCAGAGGAACATACTATGTGTGATATGATATTAGGCTATGTGTACCGACAGCTTGTCGGCATTTCCCCTCGAGCGCCGAGATTTAAACTAAACTGGGGGAAATATACTACCGACTGCATCAGTGTAAATTAATCCTCACTTGTTGCATAAGTCTACTGGAAGAGCCAGTAGTAGCAGCAGCCGGAGCAGCGTTAGCAGTAATGGCAGCAGCGTAGGAGCCTTAGCAGCAGCAGCAGTATGAGCAGCGAAGCACATGTTCGACAATGATGTGATGACTATGTGTATGCCACCTAGAAGAAGCCCTTTGTCCAGTTAGCTCGATGCTGTCTAGCATTATGCGGATCAGTAGTTACGTGTACCAACGCATGTTGGACGTTCCTCTGAGGCCAATAGTTAGATGAATTATTAATTAATAAACCAGGGGAACATACTATGTGAGATGTAATATTAGGCTATGTGTACTGACAACTTGTCGGTATTTCCCCTCTAGCGCCGAGATTTAAACTAAACCGGGGGAAATATACTATTACCTGCATCAGTGTAAATGAATCCTCACTCATTGCCATCCATACAAGCATGCATGGATAAGACCGGGAGGGGGCAGCAGCACAAATTCCCAAAACAACCATACGGCGACATATTGTTAGTAGTTGAAGTGCTGAAGTGATGACTATGTGAAACGCCATTCGGCTTCATCTGGTCAGCTCGAGGCCGTTCTAACATTGTGGTTCAGTGGCTATGTGTACCAAGCTTTTTTGGCCTTTCCCCTGAAGCAAGAGTAAAATTAAACCAGGGGAAAATACTATTTGTAATGTTGAAGGCTATGCCTATGTGTATGGCCTTGGCTTCAATCAATCAAATTTATTTGTATAGCATATTTTACGGCAGTCGTCACAATGCGCTTACAGACAACCCTGGCCTGAACCCCCACAGGAGCAAGCCTAAGGTGACAGTGGCAAGGAAAACTCCCCGTGGCAGATAGGAAGGAACCTCGGAAGGAACCAGGCTCAAGGGGGGGAACCCATCCTCCTCTGATCGGCTCAGGGTGTTGATTGTGACAAGCATGTCAGTCAGTGGCTTAGCTACCTCGTAAGCCCAAGGCCATTCAAACTAATCACCAAATATTATTAGGCTATATGTACCAACAACTTGTTGGAATTTCCCCCCAGCACCGAGATTTAAACCAATTAGAGGGAAATATACTACTCATATCAGTGTAATGAATTCTCGTTCAGTAGTAGTAGCAGCAGCAGCAGCAATAAACAGCTGCAGCAGTAGGAGCAGTAGCATCAGCAGCAGCAACAGCAGTAGCAGTAACATCAACAGTAGCGACAGCAGTAACGCAGCAGCAGCAGTAGCACCCAGCAGCAGTAACAGCAGCAACAGCAGAAACAGATTATAGAGGAAACATTGGCAGTTGCGACACCGGTACTTGCCAGTAGACAGTAGCAGCCGTGCTCCTATACTGCAAAGCTCATAGCTTTTGAATGGAAATTATTTCAATGCCAACGGATGAAAGAAGCACATGTCCAAAGCCCTGTAGCTTCACTGAGGATGCCGGGAACCATCACTGCTGTCGTTGCCGCACTTGAGCAGGAGTGGTGGTGTAGAACTCCGGAATGGGGACCACATTGCCAATGAGACGGAGGTGGACGGCAACCAGATTTTGTCATGGCATTTCCCAATAAAGGCTCCTCAGGGCTCGCATGGGGGTGCCACCACAGGTACCGGGTCATGGAGGAGAGGATGGAAAACAGTGCTAGTATGCAATAATGACACGAGTTCCTTCGTTTTCTGAGGTGTATACAAAATATAGCTAATTTAAGCACATTTGCCATGGTGAGATCACATAAGGAATCATGAAGCATAAGGAAATGCAGTTTCCAACAGTGGGTAATTCGGGGTTGAAACTCTTGCCTTAAAATAGAGACCAGTTTGTGAACAGAGTTATATGAGGCTGAAGAGTCTATGCATCTTTTAAAAATTGGGGGGAAATGCATTCTGCAGAGATTGGATGAACATATTACTGCTTCTGCCCATCAGGCGTCACGACGAGGCTAATCTTGCGTTGCAAGCGAAGCGACTCCTGCCAAATGGATACGCTGGAAAAGATGCATAACCCGGTCCCAAAAGCCGAGACGATTGGCGATCGCGTTTTTGAGTTTCGCTTAATTCGCTGACGTAAGAGGAGGGCAGGCATCGAAGGTTCGAAGAATTATTTCTCAATACGTCACTATATAAACATTATTTAACAGTTGGGCACAGTGGGCTGCTTTAAAGCGCCACATTGCATTACTAATATGCTTACCGAATGATTATATTAGGAGAGGAATTGGAACCAATCTCTTATTTTTATTTTTTATTTTTTTTAAATTTATTTATTTTTAACCATTGTATTGCACTCTTTATTTCAGACAAAAATGCAATGTACAATTAAAGAAAACTATGACAAAGTTGCGAAAGCACATGCTACAAAGCTGCCTGGAACCAGCCATAAAAGGAGCAGATGCAATGGATGACGCGCAACGCCATTTGCGTGAGCATGCAATTGTAGAGACCAACGGGCTATGCGGAGCATGTCCGTACCAAGAGGTATAATTTTTCCTCAACATATGTTCTCAGTCGTGTGGTCACATGCCTGATCACATGCACGGTGAAGAAGTCAGAGCAGTGATGTGGAGAAGGCTACATCAAATCCCTTCTCTGCTGTGAAGCCTAAACGCCCGTTTAAGTGTCATGGAATACAACGATACACTTATGAATGCGGAACGTACGCCTTCGCGTCTTGCAACAGCACGATACTGAGAGAACCAGTTGGACGAGTCAACATTAAGCCTAATTTGTCTCATTAAAATGGACATTAGCAATCCCTAAACATTCAGCATCGTGATCTGATGGCTAAATTAGATAGCCAACCAAATTGTATCCTCACAGATTTAACTAAATGTTAACTAAACTAGATTTTTCTAAATGATAAAGGACACTACCAGATACCTAAACCATGGCAACAGAGATAAAAACTGTCAACTCAACTTCATAGAAAAATCTGGAAAGATCCAGTAAATGTGTTCAACAGTGAGAGGATCAGTGGGGATAAAAAGTCTAAAGACACTACCATGAACTGATTGTTTCCATCATTTATCAAAAACTTAAAAAAAAAAATAAAAAACGTTTTACTCATTTCATATACCTGAAGCAAGATTACATATTTTTTTTACTAACTCAAGTCAAAACTTTCTGCTAATATTAACATAAAGTAAAACATTTTCAATATTTGGTATGTCCACCATTCTGGTGACTCTGGAGTCATGCATGTCAACATTCCTTGGACTTCCTTAGACTTAAAATAGTCCTGGTAAAGCTTTGATTTGTTTTCCAGATGAATGACTGCCTCATCACCAAATTGCAGCTAAATTGAAAGTTTCTATGCAGGCATTGCAATGCACAGTACAGAGATTTGTAGAAACAAAGTAACTTTCATCCAAAGCAAGAGCAGGCAGACTTAATGCAACCACATAATCTGCAGATCATTATGTTGAGCTAACAACATCCGATTCCAAGATTCATAGCTGGTAGAACAATGAACACCCTACCCCAGTTAGTTAGGGTGTTCTTTGGGAGTATCCGAACCACTTTTGGTGGCAGCAACATGCAGGTTTGGGGCTGTTTTACCTATTCCAAAGTTGGTGACTTGCACAGTATTGAGATGGCAGGTATGCCATCCCGCCAAGTTACAGCTTGGTGGAGCAGCATGCTTCATACCTATACAGCACAGAGAGTTTGGCACTTCAGGGTTTACTACAGAAATAACCACAATGACCACAGACTCTTAGCTCTTTAAAACATAAATATCTAACTTCTGACCTCAGAATTCACAATATCTGCATAATAAAACCCCCAAACTTTTTGTGATTTTGTGTTTTTTTCTTCTTATATTCTTTTTCCTGCCTGGTTACATCATCACAAATGCTCCAGGCCTCCAAGCAATATGTCTCCCTATTGGACATTTAGTTACACAAGCCAATAAAAACATCACATACACACGCAAAATGGACATATATATTTTTAACCAAAAAATTTTGCAGCCACTGCAAGTACTTTGGTGGTGGCACACTTGCCTTTTGAGAACCATCATGACTCTGGATCGAATCCCACAATAGGCTCAAGCAAATCTTTAATTCTTTACTCAATATTGTAGCCGGTTAATAACTGAAAGTGCACATGGTACGTCATAATGCAGTGTATACGTTCGGTGAACGGCGGGTAGATATGGTGCAAAAGCAATAATTGAGAAGAAGTAGACAATTATAAGTGAGGGTAAAAGAAATGTGTTCTTAGCTGGGCTTGAACCTAGGACCCCATGTTCCCAAGACTGTAACCTTGCCCACTAGGCCACAGCAGACTAGCTGTTTAAACTGGAAATGTTTTAGAGTAAAAAGGTATGGGTATTTTGTTGTTAGTGGGATAGGCAGCAGGAAAAATAAGAATAAGAAGAAGAAGAATGAGAAGAAGAAGGAGAAAACGCAAAATCCCCTTAGTTTTGGGGCTTTATTGTGTGGACATGTGAAGTTGTTTATGTTTATTTGCTAACTGGTCATTGTCTTTTGCTTTAAAACTATTGCTTTTGCAACTGTATAATCCTTGTGGGAACTCATTTATATTCCTGAAATCTATTCTCTATCATCTCATATGCAAATTACGGATGAGTATCGTTCATCTCTCAGTAAGCACAAGACCGAATACAGATGGTATCTAAGCATCTGAAGGGATGGAAATCTTTCACCGAACGTATAGACTGTATTATGACATACTATTGGGACGTTCGGTTAACTGGCTACATTTGCTTGCAATGTGAAAGTTTTTTAGCTGGCTAGGATATAGCCAGGCCATATGTAACGAAGACCTGAGCTGAATTGGAGTTGAACTGAGCTGACCTTTCTGTGAAAACATGTCAACCTAAATTTCGACTCCTTTAGATGTCTACATTCCCTCTATCATTGGCGAGCGGTCATAATAAGCTATAAATTTGATTTTCAATTCATTATTATAAGTAACATGACCATTATTTACATTAAAACATGTAATTTAAATGTTTGTTTCTCAATTTCTTAGATTATTTTCTTTTCAAACGGCAACCGCGGTCTGGTTTTCAGACTATACTACCGCAGCCTGCCACATCTATCTATCCTGTAGTGATGGGCGAAAATTAACGAACAAATCTTTTTGAATGACCCTTTTTAGTGTCACCCATTCCTTGGACTTACATAAACAGCCAATCCAGTGTTAATTATTATAATTTATCTGTTTTCATGTAAGCCATTCCATAACAAACCAGTGCCTGCCCGCGGCAGATGGGTTCCCCCTCTGAGTCCGGTTCTGCACAAGGTTTCTTCCTGTTATCAGTCAGGGAGTTGCCACTGTTGCCCTAGGCTTACTCTTTGGGGGCCGGTTCTCTGTAAAGCTGCTTTGTGACAAAGCTCCTTTGTTAAAAGCACTATACAAATAAAAATTGATTGATTGATTGATTAGTGTGCGGTATGTACCGGGTCAGCCAATCGAACGTCCGAGTGCTCATGAATCGGACTCTCCCTGCATTTTTCCTCTCAAAACTGCAGCTGCCTGCTATGGTATGTGCAGTGCTGAAAGCATAGCAAGCGGAACAACCAATGAATGAGCGAGATCGAACCGTTCTCTCGCACTAGGACGTCTGCTACTTGCCCCTCAAAAAGAATGACAAATCGTTGGTCTGTCACATTTCTGTAACCTTGTATTGTGATTACATAGCCTACCTACATACAAGTAGGATGCAGAATCAATGTATTAAAATGAATATTACACTTATAAACTTATACATGATGAATGGTAATGCATTGAAAAGAAGTTTGGTGGGGCGTGCAGCACTAGTTGTTGAATGTGCATGTACTATAACAGAGTGTCACAGAGAAACTGACACCATTTTTTAGAAAAAGTATCAAAACTCGAGAGGTTTGGAAGGTTCGATACATTTACATGTATCAACCCGAAGGAACCGATACACTGTGAAAAGAATCCCGCCCACCACTGCTATCCTGCTCACCGAGTAGTGCATTTCCCTTTGGTACTTTTTGGTTGAGTGACCTAGGTTCAAATCCCCCTTGGGCTACAGTAAAGCAAACCTCTTACTCAGTACACTGGCTTGCTGGCTAACTAAAAACTAAACGAATAAAACATTTAAATTATCTCTTTTGCATCTGTAAAATCTTTGAGGCAAACTCATCTATATTTATGAAATCCAAATAAATTACGCTCACAATTTAGACAGTTCTACTTTCAGCATTTTTTCACTGAGCTTAAAGTAATAATCTCAAAGATTTTCATTTAAATATTGTCTGTTAAGTCACTATCTATCGCCGAATGATGTAACACAATGGTGATTGAGCCTATGGTCCACTGATGAAAGCCTTTGCATTTGCAGTATTACCAAGTATTATGGGTGTCTGTGGCGACATTCCCAGGGAAAATCACAGGCAGTACACAGTTAGTGATGCATTTTCCATCACCCAGCAGTGGTTGGTCCGCCAGAGAGGGTAGGCGGAGCTAACTCAACAGGTTCGCTCTTCAACTCACTTGTGTGAGAGCGGCATACTGTTTTTTTCCCGGTGTACGCTAGCGTTACAATAACAGAAAAAAAAGGGGGGGGGGGGGGTGTAACATCAGGTGTATAACATCAGGTCATATTATTTGTTGATGTAGATTTCTTATTAAATTTGATGACAATGTAATGTTACTAAATTACATAGCTATTTACGCTAGCTACCGGACCATGTTAGAAAGGCAACATTAGTTTAGACAACGTTGCGCACAGTAGCCATCTCTCATATCAGGTAACGTTACGTTAGCTAGCTAGCTAATGTAATTAACCTAATCTAATGTCAGCTAACAATGAGAAAAAACTCTAGCTAACGCTACCGACCGGTACCGACCTTGCAAACCATCTCTCAAATTCAACGCTACCTTGTAACGTTGCAATGCAGCTAACTAAAGGCAGGTTCAGATCAATGATTCACAACGAGACTGGATGCAACTTGCAAAATTCCAAGACGTATGATTGTAAACGTTCTAAAACTGCACTTGGCGATTTGACAAGGTGGGTCTTTTGAGACCCCAGGCAACGGCTTCAGACGCTCTGCAACTAACCAGTTCACACCGCTGCAATTTTTTAACATTCTAAAACCGTTTCATCTCGTTGCGAATCATTGATCTGAACTGGCCTTAACGTTACCGTTATTTACATTGCCATCAAGTTCATCAATATATTATAATGATCGGAATAAGTTAGCCTAATGTTAGACAATGAATGAGTATGTACATAATGTTACTTTTATAACAACCATTTTTTATTCAGTAAATAGTAAGCGTTATAGTTACCGTCTCAGAAGACATCATTCCCTTCTCGCTTTCATGTGTACTGGTGACCTTGAATTGTTATGGAGGCGTGGCCAGGTGCCAACTGACTGACGTCATACAGGTGACACTGTTTGGATCTCTGGGAAGTGAGGTCCAAAAACACACCTGCAATTACCGCTTATAGGTACCGCCAAAGACAACGAAACGGAGATCTTCGAGATTGTTACTTTAATGTTAGCTACCTTGCTAATTGCACAACAAACCACCGTTAGTGCAGACGCCTCCAAAATTAAGCAGCAACACCTGTGTTGCAGTTTGGTCTGGGAAGTATCATTACCGGTCCTATAGAAACTGCCACAAAATAATGACTTCTTCATGCCAGATATCCTATATCGATTTTCTCAAAACGGTTCACATTCACCACTGCACTTGTAGGCCTACTGTTAACTACTTCTTAACTAGGCTACTGTAGCTATCCTCCAAATTAATGTTAGCTATCCCTATAGATCCTCTAGCGACATACAAACAATTAGTAGGTTTGTCGTGTACAATAGCTCATTAAAAACACTTCTGTTTAAAAATATGATACATTTTCATTTATTTGTCATTTATAGTAAAGGAAAAATGATTTAATCCAGACCTGTGTGGTTCTTTTAGAGCCAAGTTAGTTTAAACAAATTAGGAAACATTGAGTAGCATTGCTATGGAATACAGCTTGTTTATAATTTGTGTGAGCTATGATAGCCAATATTGTTTAATGTAACTTGGCACAATTTTGATATCAGTACTTTTAATGGTAGGCCTAGATTTGAATGAATGACTTCTTGCTTTGTTGGCTATGTGTGAGTAACTTGGCATTTTCGTACTTTGAAAATTTGTTTTTCATCAGATCATCTACACACTGACCAAAGTATCACTTTATTCTACAGGGGCATACAATCCCTTCTGGCTTAAAGTTGTGTGGAAGAGAATTCATTTTCCAACAGGATGATGATTAAAAGCATACATCAATGCTTTGCCAGGACTGTCTGAAGTGCAAGGAGTAGCATGGAGTCTTGAACTAAATGGCTTTCCATCCACAGTCACCAGACCTTAACTCCATTCAACGTCTATTGGAATGTTTAAAAAGGAAAAAGGCAAAACATCACAGGACCACATCTGGACATCACAAGACATCTCTCAAAGAGTGCTGGAATAGTGTGGATTCAGCACAATCTTCCACTGGAAATAATTATGGACAGAAAACTAGCTGTAATTAAGGTCAATGGTGGATATTCCAAAAAAATTCTCTAAATATTAACTAAATGTTTTGAGTTGCGTTAGTAAAAAAAAAAAAAAAAAGGTTGTAATCTTGCTTCAGATATATGAACAGAGTAAAAATGTGTCAAAAAGGGTTTCATTTGCCAGTCAAAATGATCAAAAAGTACAAGTGGCAAACAAGTAGATATCCAAGGCACTCTTAATTGAAGTCTTGTCTTGTTTTTGATGAATAATGAAAAGATCTTGGTCGTGTGCTCAGAATTTTGGTCTCCGCTGTATGTCTACTTGTATTACTATACCAGAGAGGCAAAGACTGAATTATATTGTCTATGTGTAGGTTTCAAGTGACTTTTCAAGCACAGCCCTCCATTCCTGACATCCTATTGCCTAGCCTCTGCTAACCCCAACCCCAAAGGAGCCATTTGGATTAGCTGACACGTAACTTCACTTCAAGACCGCATATGACATCACATTTTAACCAATTTACTCTGCATCAGTGCTAAGCAGATTTAGCCACTGAGACTTATTGATCTGTTGAACTCCTGAATACAGACCCTCAAATAATTTAATAAGTAGGCACCACAATAACGCAAAGCTTATTCTAGGCAAAGCAGCAGTGACAAATCTTCCTCTATGTCCAAACAACGCGAGTGATGACGTGCCTACTCAGCTTGGCGTCACACAGCGCAGACCTTCCGTGGCAAACACACTCACATACCACCAGGAAGTAGATGTGGACCAGCAAACACCTGGCAGCATAGGTGGCACCGCGAGCAGGAAAGCAACAAAGAAATAAGGGATACGGATTTTAAATGCCATGTCTGATGGAGCCCATATACAGTATATACAAAATGGAACATCAAGCTAATTACCCGTTAGCCACTCAATAGCTTCCTGGGAGGTGTGGCTGAGGAGGGAACTACTACGGTGGCTGCAAGGTAAATCCAGTAATGTGTGGCTGATGAGGAAACTACTCAGGTGGCTGCAAGGTAAATTCAGTAATTGGGAAAACAGAAGGTAGTTCTGCCGGTTACACTTGCACTACTGCTTGTAACAGTCAAAATTGTGAAATGTACCTTTAAGACGCTTATGTTTGGTTTTGCATGTGTACGCCGGAAGCAACGTCACTGCCCCGCGCTATGTGCCCAAGTTAGTTGAGTGATACACATGCTAGGTGATGGACATGGACTTGAGCTTCTCCTCTTTTCTTTTCCTTTCTCAACTTAAAAAGTGATGCTTTGGTGTGTGGATACTATTTTATTTCATGTATAAGTAGAATAGTAGCTGTCAGACCAGACTTATATGGTCGAAGTGGTAGCTATTAATAAAGTAGCGCTTGTGAAATCCCAGTATCGTGATCGACGTGAGTGACTTGCTTTAACGTCTCCCTCATTGCTTTCCGAGTACCACCATTACGAAACATATACCGCCAAAAAGTGTTAAAAGTGGCGCCCAAACATCTTTTCCTTGGACCTTTCTCGACGATCGGAATCTACAAATCAGAAATTAGACAGCACCAATACCGGTAGAGTGACTGCAATAGCTCAAATGACTTTTGCCGTCCTTGTTATCACACTGAACTGTAAGCTAGTCCTTGTGTGCATGTCAGCGTGATCAAGGCATTATACAGCTCTAAAGGCGTTTGAGACTGCGTGCATGTGAACTTTTTACCGTCTGTTGTTCTGCTGAAAAGACGAGCGATGGAAGGACTTACAGAAAAGTTTGAACATTTTCCCCTTATATCTCCACTATACACGTGAGGTTTCGGAACTTTTTCTTTTCATCTCTGCTGTGCTATTGTCAATGTGGATTCAAGTCGCATGGGCCTGAACTTCGTTTATATTGAAGTGGACGGACTCATTGGGTAAAGTTTAGCAACTGAACTGAAAAAAAAACCATTGCGGTTCTTACCACTGTTATTGTATAAGGTGTTTTTCTATTTCCTTTCTATTGAGGTTTTTTTTATTTCCCTTTATTCATTCTATTGAATGTTTTTCATTTATTTTCATTCAAAGAAGAAATTCTAAGAGTAATTGTGTCTTAATGTGTATAATGCCATTTTACATTGCAAATCTATGCTGTGGTGGTTATGTGAACCCAGGTTGTTATTATTGATATCAGTTATAACAATCAGTCAAACTTATTTTACCTTTTGATAACCTGTACCCACTCACACAGTATGGCAACTCATCCTGATATACAGACTGACTTTGCTAAATGGACTGCATTTATATAGCGCTTTTATCCAAAGCGCTTTACAACTGATGCCTCTCATTCACCAGAGCAGTTAGGGGTTAGGTGTCTTGCTCAGGGACACTTCGACACACCCGGGGCGGGGATCGAACCAGCAACCCTCCGACTGCCAGACAACCACTCTTACCTCCTGAGCTATGTCGCCCCACTTTAATGTTGATGCTGACTTTACATCTCTTCCCGTACTGGGAGCACCAACGCATGCAGCCGTGGACCTTGATCTACAGTGCAGAACCTACAAGCTGAAGTCGAGATGCTACAGAAATGTCTGCTTGACTCCCTTTACCTACAAAAAAACATATTTGAACGCTGGGACCGGGTCAATAAGATAGACAATGACACTCCAGCTGCCCAGCCTACAGGCCCTCTCCCGGTGGCTACATCGACCCCTTATGCCCCTGCTCTCTCCTGCCAGGGACCCATATCCTCTGAGGTAGCAGCTTCTGGTAACATTCATGCTGTCAACGCAGCCTCTCTCCTTCAGTCTAATTCACTTGAACTGAACAATACAACTCCTGTCCTTGCAGCAGCCTTGCACCAAGCTAAACTTGCCACCCGTGTTCGCTAATGATGGGACAGTACAACCAGAAGAATGGCTACAGCCTGTCAATACTTACAGAGCCTCCTTAGACCTGACTGATGTCCAAGTTTTCCGTGAGCTGCCATGCTTTCGAGCAAAATGGCCAAGGAAGTGGTTCAGAGTGCTCAGCACACATGTCGTCACTTGGGGGAGCCCTTCCCCACATTTGTTGCCCACATGTTAAGTGAGTTCAACAAACTGAAAAGCCCACCTTCAGAGCAAGAACAGATTGAGCTTATATGTAAGCATGCTCAGGAAAAAAATAGAGTCGCATTTTATGGCACACCTCTCCCTTCAGTCATGGACCTGCTGCTGCGAGCTCATGAATTTCATTCCGTTCTTGGCCCAAGCAGCCCACAACAGCCTCCTGTGCAAGCCAAAAATAAACCTGCTAGCGAGACCTACTGCTTCAAATGCTCCCTGCCCTAACTGCAACACGGTTCCCCAGTTAATCCCACATCCCTCCAGGGCTACTGGTGAACCAACCCAACCCCCTCCTGCCGTTCAAAGTTCCGGCCAGGATGGCGCAAGAACTACGGATGAGAATGGAACGGAAGGGGCCAGGTCATTCAATAGGCAGCAGGGAAACTCCAGGGGAGGGAGTACATTCCACAGAGGCAATCCTCCCTCCAGATCATAACTATGCCTCTCTCACTTGCTCCTACCCCACACAAACAGCCAGTGCTCGGGCATGTGGAGGACAAGACTTCACAGTCATCATGGAACACTCCTTTTAAAGTCAAAGTGAACCTCAACGCTGTAGCATTAGATACCACACTTGACACCAGCGCCTCACTTTCAGCTGTGCGAGCCGAGCTTGTTCAGAAAAACAACCAAAGTCAACCTAAGACCCATACCTAGTCAGACCCACCCGTTCATCTCATAAATGGTACAGCCTGCAACCCCTCAGGGATCACCTGGTTGACTATCGGCTTCATGGGCAGACGTTTCTATCATCGGTTCGCCATAATCCGTCACCTATCTTCTCCTTTGATCTTGGGGATGGACTTTATGATGCATGCCTCAGTAACCATCCATGTACCCTCCAGGACTGTGATCATAGATGACAGACCACCCTGCCTCGATTAGTGGGAGGATGGAAACTTGGCTGTGGCTGACATTGTAGCTGGAAGTCCCACCATCTGCTATTCACAGCAACGTTGAGGAAGCCAATTTGGAGAGGGAACAGAAGGCGGAGCTATTGAAGCTGCTGGAATGCTTCGGTGAGTTGTTCGATGGTCACCTTGGCCACACCTCTCTGGCTGAACATGCTATTGACACCGGTGATGCGAGGCCTGTCAATCTCTCTCCTTACCGTACCTCTCCTGCTAAGAAACAGATCATAGAGGACCAGGTACAAAAGATGCTGCACGAAGGCATCATTGAACCAGCATCAGGACCCTGGGCCGCTCCTGTGGTCATCGTGAATAGGCCTTCCCGTGAACCAAGGTTCTGCCTGGACTTCAGAGGGCTCAATCAGCTTACAGCTAAGGATTCTTATCCTCTGCCGCATATTGACGAGTCTCTCGACTTCCTAGCCAGAGGGAAGTTCATCAACACCATAGACATGGTTCGAGGTTATTGGCAGGTGGTCATTGCAGAGGAGTCCAGACCAAAAAGCCTTCATAACCCACTGTGGCTTGTTCCAGTTCAGGGTTCTCCCCTTTGGACTCAACAACGCGCTAGCGACTTTTCAAAGGTTTATGAACACTGTTCTCGCTGGCCTCATCTACAAGTCCTGTGCAGTCTACCTTGACGACATAGTTGTAGTCTCACCGACCTTTGAACAACATCTGGCAGACCTTCAAGAAGTTCTCTCCATGCTGATGTCTGCTGGTCTCTCGCTGAAACTAAGCAAATGTCAGTTCTGCCTCAGCGAACTCACCTTCCTTGGCTACTCTGTCATCCCATCAGGCATACATCCTGACCCCGACAAAGTGAAGGCCGTGACAGAGTTCAAGGTTCCATTCATAGTAAAGCAAGTCCGACAGTTCCTTGGATTGATCGGCTACTATCGCCGCTTCGTTCAGGATTATGCCCATCATGCTGAGCCACTCTTCGCTCTCACAAAGAAAGATGTTCCATTCAGCTGGGATAGCGACTGCTAAGCAGCCATGGATCTCTTGAAGAGTCGAATAACATCAGCACCTGTCCTGAGGTTCCCAGACTTTACTCGTCCCTTCTTCATTCATGCTGATGCATGCGACGCAGGCCTTGGACCAGCGTTAATGCACAGAGACGGTGAGGGTCGAGATGTTGCTGTCGCATATGCAAGTCGTGCCTTGCACAAATCTGAGAAGCCATACTCAACACCTGAGAAGGAGTGCTTAGCTGTCATCTGGGCCTTGGAGCACTTCAGGCCATACGTTGAGGGCCTTCATGTGACTATCTTCACAGACCACAGCAGCCTCAGGTGGTTGATCTCCCGCCCCAACCCATCTGGCAGGCTGGTTCGATGGTCTCTTCATCTCCAGGACTTTGACTTCAGTATAATACACAAGCCTGGGGAGCGCAACAAAGTGCCCGACGCCCTGTCCCGTAATCCTCTTCCTGCGATGGATGCTCCCATGGATCTCTTGCCTGAGTACACCGTGATAGGCAGTCTGGATCTCTGTGCCCTGCCCTCTGTGATGTTAGTGGACCACCCACATGTACGACAGTTGTAACTGGAGGACCCTGTGACTAGCAAATTACTCCATGATCTGGAAGAAGGCCTGCAAGAAGAGACAGACAGCCATGACCCCCCACAGTATGCTGTTCAAGACGGGCTCCTCTACTTTCACGACCCTAAGACAAAGTGTGGTCTTCACCCACTAAAGCAGCTGAAGCTTTATGCACCCACAGCCATCCGTGGTTACGAAGATGCTGGCACGGCTACGGCTCAGGTTCTTTTGGCCCAAAATGGCCTCTAATGTCAAGAAGTATGTTGTCACTTGTACCGTGTGTCATCTCACAAAGCCAAGCCAGAGGAAGCCGGCTGGTCTTATGGTCCCCATTCAGCCACAGAGACCTTGGGAATACACCGGCATAGATTACGTTGGTCTCCTGCCCTGCACGTCAGGTGGGAATGCCTACATACTCGTCTACGTGGATTACTTCTCCAAGTGGATTGAGGTGAGCGCAGTGAGAGAAGCTGCAGCTCAGGTTGCGGCTAGCAAGTTTGTCAGTGATGTCTTTGCTCGACATGGTGCCCCGTCTTACCTCATATCAGACAGAGGTTCACCGTTTGTGAGTGATCTCTTTGAACATAGAACACAGCATATCACCCGCAGACAAATGCACCAGAACGCGTGAATCGCGCACTCAAGGCAGCCATCCGTGCTTATGTTGGAGACAAGCACACATCATGGAACAATTATATTCCCAAAATCTGCTTTGCACTGCAAACCGCAGCTCACGAGAGCACAGGCCTTAGTCCCTCCATGATGTTATATGGACACGAGTTTAAGACTCCGCTTGACCTATTTACCTAGCCCATCTATGATGGTGTGGATGAACCGGGAGTCCCCTACCCTGAGAACCTGAGAGCCTCACTCCAGGAAGCACATGATCATGCCCGAGCAGCGCTGAAGGCGAGTCATGATCGTCAGAAGCACTACTATGACTTGAGACGTCGCCAGGTCTCCTACCAGATTGGTGACCTCGTCAGAGTGAAGTCCCACCCCAGGTCGGACGCGCTAGCAAACTGGGGAGGATGCTGGAGTTTTTCACGTGGTGAATCTACAGCTGTTCCATACATGGGCCACAGCTTCATCCAGCAGGCGTGCCAAGCCTGTGACTACTAAGAGAGAGAACTCTGAGTTGTTGGAAGGGAGCTTGTTTGCTGACTTGGAGAGCCAAGGGCCCAATGCTTCTATTGCAGTGGAAGTGGACGCACCCGATGGCAACAATAACTGTGACAATGACCCTGACCTCACTGACCCTGCTCCTGAAACAGGTTGGGTGACCGATGACTTGAGATAGGACACTGACGACTACGACTCACCCCTTATGGACGGTGACCTTAGTGGCCGCTATAGTTTGGGGCCAAGACGAGTCCCCAGAATCACCTCTGGATGGTCAGACATTAGGTGGACTAACCCTTATCATACTGAAAAGCTCAACTTGATGTAAAAGGTTTTTGGTTCCTTTCTCAGAAAAAAAAAGAAAAAAAAGAGGATACTGATACTGATTTGAATGTATGGTAACTTTGTCTGACTACACAGTTCTCTATGTAGCCTACCAGAGAGGTGGTAATAGAGTTAAGTTCACTTATGTTTTTCAGCTAAGTTTTTTATGTTCTTTGAAAAAAAGGGGGATTTGATATTGTGCTTGTGTTATTAGCCCACATAAGGAATTTTATTTCTGAGTTTTCTTTTTTCTGTATCATTTGTTGAGGATTTTCATGATGAATAGTACTGACATGTATGCCAGTTGCTGAAAAAGTTTGACTGTATATTGCCCTGTTTGGTTTTGACACCTTTTCTACCTGTCCATATATGGGAGTATGTTAAGTATAGACTGGTTCTCAGTAGCGTACGGCTGAGGTCAGCCTTTGTCTCTCCAGGGGGGAATATGTAACAGTCAAAATTGTGAAAAGTGTGTCCAAGGAGATGTTGTTAATGCCTTTAAGACACTTATGTTTGGGTTTGCATGTGTACGCCGGAAGCAACGTTACTGCCCCGCGCTGTGCACCCAATTTAGTTGAGCGATACACATGCTAGGTGATGGACATGGACTTGAGCTTCCGCTCTTTTCTTTTCCTTTCTCAACTTAAAAAGTGATTCTTTGGTGTGTGGATACTATTTTATTTCATGTATGAGTAGAATAGTAGCTGTGAGACCAGGCTTATATGGTCGAAGTGGTAATTATTAATAAAGTAGCGCTTGTGAAATCCCAGTATTGTGGTAGACGTGAGTGACTTGCATTAACATCTCCCTCCCTGCTTTTCGAGTATTAGCATTACGACACACACACCGCCAAAAAGTGTTATATGCTTTAGTGATGTTGCATATAAAATTGCTGGTCTGGGAGTGTCATTAGCCAGGTCAGGTGAACTTGTTTATGGACAAATCGAGTGATTTTTGCTTTTTAAGCTACAATGTAGGAGAACATAATTGCATTCAATGGATTAAATGTCTATTGAATGACTGTAATGTAATGTTATGGTAACAGTTGCAGGGCCATGTTCCCTGGGGCTGGTCTAGGTTTAAATGTTTAGAAGTGTTAAATTAATATGTCTCCTATGCAACAAAAACATATTTGCATATATTGTTAAATATATTTACTGGAATGCAATTCATATTTAATTTGAATACATATGGAAGCACTCCAAATACATTTTCCAAAACAAAGTGCCAAAATATTGTAATTTTTGCTTAATAATACATTCTGTCGGTTATATTCAATGGCATTTATTATAATTGAATTCAATATATTGTGTTTTAAGTGAGACGGAAATAATTGTTGTATTTTGCAATATATTTGTATAATTATTATATATTACAAATGACAAAATATTTTTAATTTCAAGTAACTGATTCTTACGTATTTCACCAAAACAGCAGTTTTATGTCTTGGTCATTGCTATGTGTAGTTAAATGCTCATAATTAGAAATATTATTATTACAACCTTTCATTATCACAAAAAATACCAAATCAAGAATGCTTATATATTGGTTTTCTAAATTTGAGAAAATTTCCAGTTCTGGAAGATACAATATTCAGTTAGTATTATTACAAGTATTATTTAATATTCTGTCTTGCATATTATTAAATTAATTAAAGTATTTCATTTCACTATTTCATGATTATCCTGATTAAATTATGTGTGTAGTCAGTTAGTACTTGAATAGCTGCCCTATAAATCAGTACCTGTTTGGAGGCATCTCCCTCATCCTTTTTGCTCTGACCTCTATTTCCTCTTAGTTGAACCAAACATCACTTCTCTGTTATTTTTTAATGGAAATGTTAAAAGCAAGTGTTGAAACCTGTTCATTATTATAACCTGTGCCTGTTAAAAATATCATTATTTATTAGCAATTTTTCCTTGACAATTAATTTGCACTGTCACTTTGTGGTAAGATGGAACATTCCTCATGTGATGGAGAGGGAGACATCATTTAGGTCACATGATGTGCTGCGATGTCATAATGCCCTTCCTCTTCCTCCTCAGGCACCGCCATTCCCGTGGGTATTGATGTACAGGTGGAGAGCATCGACAGCATCTCAGAGGTCAACATGGTAGGAACAATCTTATTAAAACCCAAAACTGTCAGATGTTCCCAGACAGCAAGTGACCGAACTGTCACAGTGTGTCTGACCCACAGTATAATGTGTGTGAGTTGCTTTACTGGAGCGACTTAAAAAAGAAAGTACAGAAGCAGCAGAGAGTGTGTCAGTCTTTTGTGCATCCTGTAAGAATTCTATGAGTGTCTGGTAAAACCTCTGTGTATTTATTCTGTAATATTGCTCTCAGTTTATGTGTCTATGCCCTGCAACTTTCAATATGTGTGTCCTTTATAAAGATACACTATGTTTGTAGACTAATGTTTCTCTCTGTTCATCTAGAACTATGTCATGATTGGCTGTTTATCACAAAGGATGTCTTTCTGTTTCTGTGTTTAAGTTGAATAGGGCATGACTGTATGTGTTTTCTGTGTAGTATATGATTATGTGTATTTTAGGACATAACACTGTGTGTTTGTTTTGTTGGATGTGATAGCATGTGTTTATTGCTGAGGATGTGACTGCTGTCCTGTAGGAAAGTACTGTGTTTGTTGAGAAGTTGTTTAGTATATAATTTGGTGCATACTTATTGTGTAGGATGTCACTTTTTGTGTAGGATATGATTGTGTTTATTGTGATATGTGTGTTTATATAGTGGGATGATGCAAGTGTTTATTTTATGTTTATTGTGCTTCATTTTGTACCTCTCTGTTTCTCTTGTAGGATATCACTATTTTTCTGTGTTTGAGTGTTTGTACTGCAGGAGACCGCTGTGTTTGTATGCTATGTAGTATATTTATATGTGTGTTTTTCCTATTGGATCTTGTGTCAAACATTGCTATGAGTCTCTGTGTCCTGCAGGACTTTACCATGACCCTGTATTTGCGGCACTATTGGAAGGATGAGCGTCTGGCCTTCCCCTCCAGCAACAACAAGAGCCGCACATTTGATGCGCGGCTGGTGAAGAAGATCTGGGTGCCCGATGTCTTCTTTGTCCACTCCAAACGCTCCTTCATCCATGACACCACCATGGAGAACATCATGCTCAGGGTCTACCCAGATGGCAACATCTTGTACAGCGTCAGGTACGGCCCCCTGACCAGAGAGTACACTCTCTTGTAATGTTGCCTGACAACCTTTCATCACTTTCAGGGGTGGTATAGCATAGTGGCTCCTCTGTTTTGGTTGTCAAATTATTATTTTCCCTATGACATCCGACACACCAGACACACTTCTTCTGACAACTGTAAACTCAGAGGTACTGTAGTAGAAAATGAAATCACACAGGAGTCAGCAGCGCAGTGTTCTGTGTTAAAGGGAACCTACCCTCAAAATGCTAGCTCACTAGCTCAAAATGCACGAAATGGTAATAGGAATATCTTATTTGGTTTCCATTTAAAAACTGCTTTTCTGTTATTTGTGTTCTAAAAGAACATACCTTTTTTTTTTTTAAAACACAGTGGAGCAATGCACTTTGAAATAGTTGGCTTTTGGGTTCTGTTAGCAGTATCCAGGGGTGTGCTTAAAATAGCTGAGGTTTTGCATTAATATATTACCTGATTGCCACCATTTCATGGGAGGTGTGTGTCCAAGAAGATGTTGCTAATGCTTTTTTCCATTGGAGGTTTCCTTTATACATGTTTATTTAAGACACCTATAAATATTTGCAAATATATTAAATATTAATGTTTTTAATAGTATACATTAGAGCCCGACCGATGCCAGATTTTTGGGTCCGATGCCGATCCCGATTTTGGAGAGTCCTAGCCCACCAATTACCGATGTTTTGACCGATATTTTGTCAAAAAGTGCAACATTTTCAAATCAATTTGAAAAACCTATATTTAAGAACATTTAACTTATAAGCAAACAAATAAAAATAAACACACAAAGAACTTTTTAGATAAAAAAATGTAAAAGATGATATTAAATTTAATATATATATATTAACACCATCTTTAAGTGTGTGAAATCAAAATAACTCCACACCTTGCTTTTCCTCCTTTCTTTTCCAGCCATCTATAAAAAATTAATTAAAAAAAAACAGTTTTCCAGTTTCAAACATGTATTTTTATGAATATTATTATTATTGTTGTTGTTGTTATTAATTTGTTATCATTATTTCTTAGTATCTATTCTCAGTAAATTAATTATATTTTCTTATTTTATTCCTACTACATGATCTCAAAGAGTAAGACTTTATCTAGCGAGCTTCTCTGTCCATAAGAATTTGGTGGTGAAAAAAACTACAATGCGCTCTGACGCGTGACTAGATGACACACTCGCTCGCAATAACGCATTAGCTATTGACACAGCCTCATTATTTCTTATTATATATTCTCAGTAAGTTAAATGAATTATATTTTCTTATTTTATTTCTACTACACGATCTCAAAGAGTAAGACATTATCTAGCGGAGCTAATGAGTGAATCAAGTCTAACGTTAGATGAAATTAAATTGACTGGATGAAATATGTGAAAAAAAACTACAATGCGCTGTTGTGCAGGTTACCCGCGCTAACTGTTGGTTGATTCACTTCTCCAACAGCAATCCTTCTCTCATGTTATCACGACAAAGCTAGATAACATGGCTTAAAATGATCCACGTTATAAGTGTTTTATCGGCGTTTTTACTGTCTGGTTAGCTTGCTACGATGACGCGTGACTAGATGACACACTCGCTTGCAATAACGTGTTGTCTATTGACACAGCATCATATAGTAGCTAATATCATTATCTCAGATAAAAAAACAAATGTGTGATGCATTCAATCACCATTTTATTTTGGCTGGTTATTTATTTGAGAATACAGCGATGTCCTCTGGAAATGTAGATCCTACGCTGCTTATGTGCTCACTGCCACTTCACAAAGGCTTGCTAGCCAGCTAGCTTGCGAAAGTGAACCAAATATGTTAGCTAGCTCGCTCACTCGATAATGAGGATTGATAAACATAGTGGTCGTATAAACGCATTTAATTAAAAACTTTAACTAAATATACATACCTTTATTGCGGCAATCGAATATGTGCAGACAAGTCTTGCAGTGGAGAATATTGGATGAGGCACGAGTGACAAACGTCTTATTACAGAAGTAGCGCGTCAGCTGCTGCAGTTCACACTTGTATTAGAGCTTCCTCTACTGGATAATTCTAGTAAATAGCAATTACAACGTTCGAACAGACAAATACAGATAAATAATCAATGTTTTTTTGTTTATTATACTTATTTAAAAACCGGGACACATCGGCTGCATAACTGCCGATCCCGATGTCGTCAAAAAAGTCAAATAATGGCCGATATATCGTCGGGCTCTAGTATACATATTGAAACTTGTTTTGTTTGGCTAAGTATGAGAATGTCCTGGATTCCACAGAGTGGGTTATGCTGAGGTAAGGCCTGAAGAGAGTAGAAATGATACCATACCTGTGCAGGTCACCTGAGTGAAAGAGAGGGAGGGAGAGAGAAAGAAAAAGAGAGAGGCACAGATGAAGAAAGAGATAGGACAGGAGAGAGAAAGAGAGGGAGGGAGGCAGGGAGATAATGAAAGATGATGGGAGGGAGATTATGTTTATGTGAATGAGTGTGTGTGTTTTTACATGTGTTTGACTCAGCAGTGCTTTCTTGTCTCTTAGGGTCACAGTCACTGCTCTATGTTCCATGGATTTCAGCAGATTTCCTCTAGACACACAGAACTGCTCTCTTGAGCTGGAGAGCTGTGAGTATGAGTGTGTGTCCAACACACACACCCTTCATCCATTCAAGCACACACCTGTACATGCGTCATACATGCAAGGACTGTATGCACACACTTCATATGTGCAAACTCAAACTGTTCTCATACTACACCCATCAAAAGAAGCTCTGTACAAACAGATAAATGTTATGCCATTGTATGTCTTCATGCTAGCCAATACACAGTTTTCATTTCAGCAAAGGGCATAATTTAACATGTACCAAGTGTGATAAAAGATGTCACACGCTGTGTGCTACAGGTACATGCAACAGATAGCCGATCCAGAATCAGGCAGAGATGCTCACAAGTCATTTTTTGCAAGTCCAAGTCAAGTCTCAAGTCTTTGAGCTAGAGTCCAAGTCAAGTCTCAAGTCTTTGAGGGGCAAGTCCAAGTCAAGTCTCAAGTCTCTTATGGTTGTAATGAGCGTTCTATCATCTGCTGCATGCCATCCGGTCTGCTTAGAACACTGCATAGCTATATCTAAGGAATTCAAAGCATGTACTGTATTATCAGCATCACTCCTTTATCTATTAGCATACAGTATCAGCATTGATTAGTTGTTTGGTATAGGATCACTTTAAATAGGCTATTGCAATGCAATATGTAAAAAACACACAATGAAATTTAAAGTTAATAACTGTATTTTGCCTTGTAACATGAACATACAGCTACAGTATAGACCAAGTATTGAGGTCCTACTTAAAGAAGAATGGACTCGCTTGTCTGTTGCTGAATCATAGTGGTGACAGACCTTGTCCCCTATCTTGCAGGCTCAGTGGGCCCATAAGAACAAATATAGAAAATGTTACACCTCACACTGTTAAAGATGTCATAATTAACATCCTTCCAATTAGTGCAAAACATCACACTGCACACTGGTCAGCAGCCATACCACCACGTACTCTGCTCCTGCCGACTGGCTGAGGCTAAGCAGGTGTAGGCTTGGTTAGTACTTGGATGAGAGACCACCAGGGAATACTGAGTTGCTGCTGGAAGTGGTGTTGGTGGGCCAGCAGGGGGCAATCTTCCCTCTGGTCAAATAAACCCCAATGCCCCAGTGCAGTGACGGGGACACTGTGCTGTAGGAGATTCTGTCTTTCGGATGAGACGTTAAACCGAGGTCCTGACTCACTGTGGTCATTAAAGATCCCATGACACTATTCCCAAAGAGTACAAAGAGTAGGGGGTTCCCCGGTGTCCTGGCTAAAAACAAAAAACTCGCAAAAACTTGCCACCTAATCAAACCCTGATTTAATTGGCTAAAAAAACTGTTCTCTCCCTCCAGTGGAGCTGCTCAGTGGCCAACAATAGAGGATTGTAGTTGTACTGGGCAGCTCCCAGGTGTGAATGTGTATGAGTGTGAAGCAGGGCATTCCTGCAAAAGAGCATCCATGCTCAGTGAACCTACCCTGGGTAAATAAAGGTTAAATAAAAAATGCAAAACACTATTGCTGCCAAATTATCTGAAATATACTGTAAGTCCACAAACTGGTGATATTAAAACATGAACAGTTTTGTTCCAAAAGAACCTTTGCACCTTGGCACCTTTCTTTGTGTGACAAAAATGATTCCTTGCATGAAAGTAAAACTCATGATGGAATATCATTGGAGTTATTGGCTATCTTGAGTCCTTTTCTTACAAAACAGTAACATTTTTGTGGATACAATCGTCTGTGTTGTTTAACAGTGAACATCAGCTAACTTTTATTCCTAAAGGAAATTTTTTTTTTTTGGAATGAAACCCATCAAAACCATGCTTTTCTCTAAGAATTTTTGCTTGCCATCAGTTCTAGGTTTACATGTAAGTAGCACACTGTGCTAAACGTGTGTAGCAGCGTTGGTTTCAAGTCACTTACAATTAAACCAATTTGAAATGTAAAAAGACACTGCAGTTTACTTCCTAATGAGCATCAATTATCAGTAATTTACTTATTGGCTGGATAGCACAACCTTCTCATGCTTAACATTTTTCAGTGTTTAAATTTTGAAGAAAAATTCTGAATTGAAATTGAACTGACCCCAACCATGGTGCAACAAAAAATGGTGACAGATAATTTGCCAAGAGCAAAATATTTAACAATAATAAATAATAATAAAATAAAATAAAATAAAACAATTACAACGATAAAGCCTGCAATAAGATGAGACTAGTTGACCTTTTTCTTCTCTTAATACACTGGGTATGGGCCAAAAAACATTTCTGGTAACAAGCTTCTAGGTGTCCTCCAGTGGACTAAGACCTAAAAAAGTTTTATGCAACAGAATGGTTACATTTCAAAAAGATCAAGCTTTGACAGTGTCCTTGCCTAAGCCTGGCTCGGTGAGGGCGCATTATAAGGCCTCCGTGACTAAATACCCTCTCCACTGTTGCACTGGTGGCAGGAACAGTGAGCACACTCATAGCCACAAGATAGAGCCTTGGGAAGACCTTTGCATGCCTTTTCCAGAAATCCAGGCAGTCCACTTCTTCTTCATCAGAGGACACCTGGATGTAGCTATTGAGCTCACCTTGACAAATGAGCCATAGTCTACATTCTTCTTGTTGCTTTTCTTCCGGTAGCCAGAGAAAAGGCATGGAGTTTTAGCAGGTGGCTCCTCCTGGTCGTCTTCTCCACTACTGCTCTCAGATATGATGACTTTCCGAGCCTCAGCCAAGACAAGATCTGAAAAAGTTCCACAAAAATCATGGTTAGTTACAATATTATGACATTGATATACACTACACACAGTGGTGATGGTTAAGTTAATGAATCAATGATAAGTAAGCCTAAATAAGATTATATTGATGTTAGTGATGCAAAATGTGATGATAATGTGTTTGGAAATAGTGTGTGTTTATACCTACCCATTATCATCTCCTTCACCTCACTCTTGACTTCATCTGGTGCAAGGACATCTTGCTCTAGCAATAAGAGGCAGAATTATGGGTCTCGTAGTGCAGACATCATGTAGACCATATCTCTAAATGGAAGATCTACTGCGAGTTCAGCTGGGTCATCCATTCTGACATTCGCAAAGATCCCCTGAAAACAGCGTTGGAGTGACTTCTGCAGTGCTTTCACTGACCAGGCAACGTGTCGTATTCAGCATACTGATGAGGTGGCTGTTGAGTGAGAGTACGCAAGGGAGAGCCGCACTGAGAGTTACCACTTTCTCCCCTTGTGTGAGGTCTGTTGCTTGAAGAAGTGAGGCCAAAATTTCCATAAGCATTTTCAGCAGACTCCATTCTTTGGCTGATAAGCACAGGCCTTTATGTCCTTGGGCTTCCAGGAGAGTATTTAGGCTTTGGGGATCCAGGTCAGTGATTGCCTCCACAAGGTGGAGAGTTGTGTTCCATCGTGTTGATACAGCAGAGGGGATGCTGCGATTGGCTCCATACTCTGCCTCAAATGCTTCTTCAGCCCACAAGTGGAATGAAGTAAACTGCAGAATTTTGTCACCTTTGCCATTGCACTGTTCAGAATTTTTGTCTCCTTCAGTCCATCTCACACAACAAGCTGCAATGAATGTGCAAAGCACTGTAGCTGCTGTTGCCAGCAGCTGCTCTGGATGGATTCCACATCATCCTGGTAATCTTCACTTATTTCCTCCCATAAGGTCCAGGTCATCTTCACCATCTTCACTCTCAGTTGAAGCTGAGGGGAAACAAACTGTGAAGGCTTTCTTCATATTTGAGGCATTATCACAGATAATGTGATTTAATTTGTGTTTTATATTAAAGTTGTTACATATCTCCTCAAATTTCTTAATTATTCGTTCTCCAGTGTGTGACCCTGTGAATCGTTCGCAACTTAAGAGAACTGTCTTGGGCTGTTTTTCTCCATTTCCATGAAGTGGACTGTTACCACTAAAAAGCCACGCATGCTCATGTCAGTCAAAATATCCAGTCACAGACACAGTGACTGTCTTTTCTAGTTTGGATTTTATCTTAGACTCTTTATCTGCTGCTAGCTCACTCAAATGTCTGGTTACTTACTGGGCAGTATCTCTCCTCTACCACTGACATGAAATTCTTGAAGCTAGGCTTGTCAATCAAAGACAGGCAGGTTGCATGAAATGACAAAGTCCTGTATTATGGATTCAGTAATGGCGTTCTCTCTGGGATGGCCCGGGCTGTATACTTGCACACCTCTTGTCTAGAGTCAAGAAAGAATCAATGCTGCTCTGTCCCTCTGCACTGGCCACTTTTTGTTTGCTTTGTTGAATTCAGTAAACCTGTAGATGGTTGTACATGGAAAATTAATTAGGTTGCTAATTATAGTACTAAGATCTGGATGATATAGCTAACATTTTTATGTGTAGCAAAACCCATCTGGAACCACAGGGTTCTGAGAGAAGAACTGGTTCTAAGCTAATGTTGCAGGCTATATCAATCTTTTTTTTCTGAATATAGAGAGGGTGGCTAAAAAATGGATATAGACTAACGAACGCCAATCTAATCAAGTTAACCTCCCTTGGCTACAAAGCTAGTAGCAAGCTAACGTTAGATAGCTGATGCTGAGATAAACATGTTTGCTAACCGTCCATAGGCCCTAACGTTAACTTTCACATTACCACATAAGTGACTAACCTATCCGGGTGTGTTTTCAGGTGCCTGATAAAGTTTGTTTGTTTGGTTGTTCCAGAATCCTTTATTTTGATACCGCAGACGTTGCATTTAGCGATTCTTTTGTTTGGGCCTTGTGTGAAGTTATTATGGCCAAAGGTTATGACAAATGGCACAGCAGCTGCAGGTGTAGTTGCTGCAGCTTACAGTCATCTGTGGCTGCGTGCACCAGATGCGTAAGGTTACGCATGATAATAAGGGAGGGAATGACATTCAGCTCATCAGACATTTCCTTAATGTTAATGTGCCAAAAAAAAAATAAATAAATAAAGATTGTTCATGAGTCCCAAATCTCGAGTCCGAGTCGAGTCTGAAGTCTTTTGAGGACGAGTCTCAAGTCACTGTGTGTGCAACTTAAGTGCAACTCGAGTCCAGGTCGCAAACTCGAGTCCCTATCTCTGGAATCAGGTTATCTAACAAAATTACAGACCTTTATTTTGATAGTATGTGGAAAAAAGGAGGTAAAAATGTTTTTGATGTTTTTTATTGTAGACAATTAGCAGAGGGTATTTAAGCAATCCTTGGGTGCGTTCCAACTGCTCCTTTTTTTCCTTTCCTTGTCTCCTTTCCTAGTGTGGAAAGCCAAATGGGTCAAAATACATAAAATTGATGCCTGGAATCACGCGTTGGCAACGTCAGTTCATTCCATTTGCATATTTTATCTCCTTGCTTCCTTTCCTTGCTCCTAGCTCCACCCATCGGAGGACGCAAGGAAATGAGTTAAGGAAAGGACGCGGGGACGGAGGAATCAAGGAAACGTGTATAAGGCAGTTTGAAGCCCCATCAATTACAGACCTGGCAGATGGGGAGAGTTGGATTCACAGGTGGAACATTATGCGTCACGTGGTCGTATTTCCTTGCTCAAGAATTATTTGGGAGCCACCTAGCTCCTAGCTCCTTGAAGGAGCATTTAATGGGTTGGAATGTCCTCCAACCTGTGCACCTCCATCGATTTCCTGGTCCGTCAAGGACCTCGGAGACAAAGGATGAATACAACAAGTGATTGGAATGCACCCACGTTGACAATTTCACGCATTTTTTGACTCATTTGGCCTTTCATATTAGGAAAGGAGGAAAGGAAAGGAAGCAAGGAAGCAAAAATATAAGTGGTTGGAATGCACCCCTAGTCCTACAGTTTATGTTGCTAAATTTCATGTTTTAAACTCTCTGTTTTAAGAAAAGAGAAGGCTTTCTATCCTCTGATTTGCTGGAGCCTTTGTGGCCATAAATGTGTTAATGTGACAAAGGATGTTGTGATTGGATGATGGGAAACAGAGGCTGTCATTTGCCATAATGCCCCTTAACCTTTAGAATCCTGTTCATTCAACGCTGAAAGATGGATATTGCTGGTAAGGAGTACTTTTTTATGGCATGATGTGATGTTCCACAGCTGTGTGTAAAGGTGTGTTCTTCCCTTTTTAGAGACGTGCCACTCATTTTCTTTGCAGCACCCCTCAACTCCCTTTCTTTTTTCCTCTCTCCAAGATGCATATAATGAGAATGACTTAATGCTGTACTGGAAGAATGGAAACGATTCATTAAGAACTGATGAGATCTTGCTCTCTCAGTTTTTTATTGAAGAATTCAATCCTTCCAATGGGCTAGCCTTCTACAGCAGCACGGGTATGTGTGTATCGCACATGTATGTCTGGGGATGCGCATGCGTGCATATGCATGTGTGTGTTTATGTGAGTCTGCATGTGTACTTGTGTGTCCATGTGCATATCACTGTCAGTGTGCGCACATGCGTACATATGAGTGGATACCTGTGTCTGCTTGCATGTGTCCTGCTATGTGCCTGTTATTGCCCAGTGTGCTGTTGCTTTTGTTACATGGTGCTCCTGAAAGAGTGGGCAGGGACTCTCAGAAGCCCATCCCCAACTTTCATTGCCTTCCTTTAGGACAGGAGAGTAAGGCTTCACAAACCCTGCAACAGTGAAATAGAATTTTGGATTTGATATCGGATAGGTTTATTACATTACATTAATTTAGCAGATGGTCTTAAACAGAGAAGCTTACAATGTAAGAGAACATAAGTGCATTTACCTGGTTATTATGAGAAAACAGTGGCAGACCTGGCTAAGAACATTCCCACCCGGGTAGTCTGTGATTGGCCAGCAGCTCCATCCACATTTCTAGGGGGGTTGCTGAAGCCTCACACTTCCTTCACTCTTCCACTCTTTCAGCAGCTCCAGATTCAGCTGCCTGCTGCTCTAGCAGAACTTCACCTCCTTGACCCCCCCCCCCCCCCAACCCCTTACACATTCCTGCTTTCTGCATAGGGTGGCTTATGCTGTCTTTCCTGCCTTTCCTCTCAAACTAGCAGTAATTACAATAATAAAACATAAAAATACAATATTAAGTTAGAAAAATGATAGCCTGTCTAATTAATGTATGGTCTACACTGTGTTATTTTTACACTGTGCCGTGCTAGACACCCTGCTCCCAGACCAACAATAAATGCAATATCACTAAAACCTTAGTGCAAGTTAACTATGCTAACCAATAACCAAAATACAGATTCTGAATACTTACAGATCACACATCAATATAAAGGTCTAAGAAAAGAAACAAAACCATAAAAAATGTAATTAAATTTATATAAATACGATAATTACCTGAATTACTACAAAAGTTGGGAGTGCTTGGAGGTGGAGATGGGAGGGGAACCAAGATCAAGTCTGATGAGGTTGATATTCATTACAGTCATCTTGACTGGGAGAGAGGTTAGCCAATCACCTTGAAGTTGTGGAACAGATAGATCTGGCCAGGATGTAATCTCTTATGTTTCATTGGTGGTAGTCATATTCTATTAAATACAAGTTTTAAACTTTATGTGAACTGTAAAAGTTAGCCAATGAAGAGGGATGAGGAGGGGTGTGACAAGAGCTTGCTAGTGGACAAGTTGTGCAGCTATGCTCTATATTTGCAGTGTGGTTCAGTTGCACAAGTAGGGAGATGGGCAAGAAAGGAAATGCAATAGTCCAGGCATCAACTTTCAGCACTTAAGATGTGTTGACATCTGTAAGGAGAAATAACTTGGAAAGAGAAGGTAGGAGAGAGGAGGAGAGAGTGGGTAAAATGAGTTGTTTGGATAGGGGGCTGTGAAGTCTGGAAGAGTTGGCATTGTCTGTGATCTGTGTGATGTGGTCTGCAAAGTTCACTGCAGAGAGGGTAGAGGGGTTCTATATTAAGCTTTATATTATATAAACATTGCATACATTTTTTTGGTTTGAAAAACTTATTTTAGCAGGTGTATCACCAGAGACCTAGGCAGAGAGGAGTGCTTGGTAGGTGGACAGGTCAACAGGGGTGTTGAGATTCCTCCATTTTTATTCCACCAGCAAAAAGTGTGGTGTTCTTGCTGGGGAAGGTATCTGCAAGTCAAGGCCAGGGAGGAGAGCACTGTGCAGCCTTAGAGATAAGAGGGCAGACAATAGAGAGAAGAGCTGTGTCGAAGCAACAGAGTCAACAGAAAGACACGTCAATGACTCAAGCAATGGGACAGAAATAAAAATGCCAGAAGAGAAGGTTGCATGAGAAAGGAGTGTCATGGAGGAAGGTTGGGAAGGGGGTGCAAGAAAGAATCCCAGCTAATACAAAACGTTCTCACAACGTTGCTGCAATGTAATGGCAATGTTACAAGTTTGGAAAAATTCCAATAACATTGTGAAAACATTTTTGTGTTAGCAGGGGTGATACAAGATATTGTTCTGAGAGATGGAGGAGAGTAACCATCGGGTTGCCGGAGGAGTATGCTCTCGGGAAGACTAGGCTCAGCTGCTTGCCTGTGAAGTGCAGGGGAGGTGACTGTGTCAGAGTGATGTGAACAGACAGGAGCAGGGGAAGGAATCTGGATAATCCAGATGAATGTCGCAATCACCCATTAATCCATGGGGGTTCCACCCTCTGGGTAGGAGCTGAGAAAGATATCTAGGTCCTCAAGGAAGTTACCCATGGGACCAGATGGCCTGTAAACCACAACTATGTATATTCTTTATGAGTTGGTGATGCTAACTACATGAAAGGAGGAAAGCTGAGAGAGGGTGAGAGCAGGGAATTATAACAAGCAAGGTCTGCAACCCAGGCTTCTTTGCTCTGCATTGCTTTGCTCTAGGTTCAGCTGCTGAGCCTGTGACTAAAACTCATAAAAGAGCAAAGATCAGGGACCAAAGTGCTGTAGTTTCTGAGGGGGAAAATTTTGTCGCAAAAGTGACAGTACGTGCAAACTCCATTGACAACCCCTACCATAGTTATACTAACAACAAACTCTGCAAACAGTAAAAGAAGTGTAGTAGTGTGAGTCTTCCATTAACATGAGAAAGTGTTAATGACATGTGTTGCATTAATATTTGATGATGGTAGGAGCTATAAATATATAATAAACTGTAATCAATCCATTCTCATCAGTTTCAGGCTCAGCTGGCTCAGCTCCCTGCCTTGCTGCTTCTTTTATGACAGAAATGAACATACTGCACATGCTATGTCTATCTTTTGTATGTCACTGCTGATCAAATTGGCTGGTGCTAACTCTCTCTCCCTCTTTTTCCTCAACCTGAATTTTTTCTCAACCTTATCTCTTGTGCCCATCCTTCATCCTCTCATTCTTACATCTTTCTCATCCTCTCTCCTGCTCTCTCCATCTACCCTTTCCCTCTCTCTCTCTCTCTCTCTCTCTCTCTCTTTCTCTCACTCAGGCTGGTACAATCGGCTGTATATAAACTTCATTCTCAGGAGACACATCTTCTTCTTCATGCTGCAGACCTATTTTCCCACAATGCTGATGGTCATGCTCTCCTGGGTGTCCTTCTGGATTGACAGGAGAGCGGTCCCTGCCCGAGTCTCTCTAGGTACGCACAAATTCCACCCAAATCCCCCTCAACTATTGTACATAGTTACATAGGCTGAGAATGTACATAAACTCTTTTATAGGAGAAATCACCATGTGCTCTCACCATGCTTTCAAAGTATGTTGGGTCCTTAGTTTAGAGTCCGGAATATGTCATGACCCAACGATCCAACTCATTCATGTTCACGTGCTTTATAGTCAGACAGTTGAAAGATAGATGGAGATGATTGATTATGTGCCTTATGTGTGGCTGTGCATCAGTTCTTGTTTGGTGGTCTACCCTCCAGCCAAGCAGTTGATGAGCTGGCCAGTGCGCAAGATAAAGTCCTATGATCTCAGAATGGATGTTTGGACACTGCACCAATGTCTCCCCCATGAAACAGCCAGAATGTGTGGTACGCTGACCACACATTCTGGCTGTTTCATGGGGGAGACATTGGTGCAGTGTCCAAACATCCCTTTTGAGATCACAGGACTTTATTTTACACACTATCCTCACACGAGGCACCAATTATGTCGGGAAAATGACAATATAGCCTTACACGGGGCACCGCTTATGTCGGGATTATATTTCTATATTCTCACATTGGGCACCACTTATGCAAGCAAAGCGGTATAAGCGCACAATTAAAAATCAGTCTCGTAAAATTACAGTTATCTAGACTGATCGACCATAAATTTGGAACTTCGATTAATAATCAAAATGACAAATATTAAGGATCAAATAATTAAATCAAAGATTTAAGAGATAACCGGAAGGATGTAGTTTTTGGATAGGCTATTTTGACTCATATTCTCACGTTCCAGCAACATCAAAACAGACACGGGTTTAATACAATTATTTATTAAACAAACATACAAACAGAACATACACAAACTAATCTTAATGGGGAAACTGCTAAATACGGGAAGGTAGAGGTGTGAATGCCTGTGTGGTTGCGCGTGCACACGTGTCTCTTTGTCTGTGGACGAAAGGGGGAAGGGTAAACGGCGGGTATGTGTGGGGTACAGTGAAACCGGCGTGACTGAATTACTGAGCTCAGCTAGGAAGGAGTATTGCTTCCAGTAGTGCCGGAGAGTGAAGCGTAACTTCAGCTGTTGTGGTTAGTTGGCACAGCGTTGGGCGTGCGCTGGTTTCCACGCGGGATGGATCAGGCTTTAGTCGCTGCAGGCGAGCTAAATCAGCAGAGCCTCATTGCTGCGTACAGTGACTTTATCTGTGCGTTTAGATAAATCGGTGACTGCCACAATCTTAGGCGTTCTGCAAGCCCTTTGAATTTGAGTTCTACAGAGTTGTGAGAACTCGAGTTAGGCCCATAGGAGTTCCACAGTATGTGGGCACTCAAGGGACAATGGGAGAGGACGCAGGAATAGAGAGGGCGAAAAGAGAGGCGAAAAAGAGAGGGGAGGGCGAAAAGAGAGCGAGTGATTACTGTCCCTAACTTTTATACCTGGTGGGGGGATGGGGGACCCGTGGAGTGTGATAAGGATCTTGAATGCTGCGTGCACTGATGATGTCATCAGATGCGTGTCAGATGCGCTGCATGTTCTTAAAGAAAGTAATTTCCATTTGGACGGCACAGACTGACCGAGTGTGCCTACAACACTAACTGTGGGTTGCCAGAAAAAGGAGAAAAAATATGTCCCAGCAATTAGATGTGAGCCTGCTTGTGGTTTTGGCATCCTAGGTTCAGTTTCTGTAGAAGGGCTTATTTTATAGTTCTGTGCTGTGTTCGGCACTCAGGAGTAAGGTGCTACAGTATTACTGTGCTGTGTTCAGCACTCAGGGGTAAGGTGCTACAGTATGACTGTGCTGTGTGCAGCACTCAGGAGTAAGGTGCTACAGTATGACTGTGCTGTGTTCAGCACTCAGGAGTAAGATGCTACAGTATGACTGTGCTGTGTTCAGCACTCAGGAGTAAGGTGCTACAGTATGACTGTGCTGTGTTCAGCACTCAGGAGTAAGGTGCTACAGTATTACTGTGCTGTGCTCAGCATTCAGAAGTAAGGTGCTACAGTATGACTGTGCTGTGTTCAGCACTCAGGAGTAAGGTGCTACAGTATTACTGTGCTGTGCTCAGCATTCAGGAGTAAGGTGCTACAGTATGACTGTGCTGTGTTCAGCACTCAGGAGTAAGGTGCTACAGTATTACTGTGCTGTGCTCAGCATTCAGAAGTAAGGTGCTACAGTATTACTGTGCTGTGTTCAGCACTCAGGAGTAAGGTGCTACAGTATTACTGTGCTGTGCTCAGCATTCAGGAGTAAGGTGCAATAGTATTACTGGGCTTTGTTCAGGTGTACTACTGTATTGAACACAGTGCTACAGGATGCTGTGAGTGTGTCTATTTTACATCTGTGTTATCAGTTCTGTGTCGTCAGATCATAAATCAGCACAGCTTTTCAAACACAGAAATCCCAAAATCCTGTTGAGTCCATTTAGGAAATCAATGCCAGTAAGGTAGGGGAATGGAATTATGTATACAATTCTTACAAAAGTATTCAGGCCTTTGACCAATTCTCAGACTTCACTGAAATACAAATGATATATTGAAAAATGTAATTACAGCCTATTTAATTCTAACTAGACTAGAATCACAAAATAACTTCTTGTGAAAACAAACTGAAGTGATATTTTTTATTAAATGCTTACAATTGGTATGCAAATGAGCAAGAGTTATGTGTGTAAATCAGCATAATTATGTGACTTTAGGAAGTAGTTGTGCAGTTAGAAAATGAAAAAATTACATGTCTGAACTTTTTTTCAGAAAACAATTAGCTTTTTAGTAACAAATCATGCAGTTGCAGTTTTTTTTAATGATTGATTTCTTAATACACTCACATTTTAAAACACTTCACTCAGTTCTCTGCACCAACATGCAGCTTGCCACAACAGATAGTGTCACAGGAGAAATGCACCAAAACTGCCAAAAGGAGGTTGAAATAATCAGTGAAATCATCTGACTGAGTTCATGGGTGGAAGAAGCACATGGCAGGATTTTTACTTTCTGTCCCCTGGACTTTCCACCTCTGTACTCTACACCTGAACCTTGCTGTACAGAACTCAATAACTGTACACCTGAGCACACCTGTATAGCACTTGATCACTATGTACTTCTACAGTAAGAATACCAGTACAGAACTTTCTCAGTATGTATACTTGAGCACCACTGTACAGTATTATATTTATGTGTTTACCCAAGTACACCTATATAGTGCTCTGTGTGTATTGTAGATGCTGTTTAACTTGTGCTGTGGGTGTGGGTACTCAGCTGTGGAAATACACCTGCCATTGTTTTTCCCACAGGAGGTAGTGTGCCAGTGGCGTCAGTGAACCAGTGAGGTTGTTGATATCAAAGACGGTTCTAGGAATAGGGCGGTACAAAGGCATGACCTGGCTGATATACAGGTCATGTCCTGCCATAGGGAGAGGTGACTGAGAGGGCTTTTCTGCTGACAGCTGTAACTTGTATGATCCTGCAGAGAATACACATGTGTTTCCCAGCAGACTCTGAAGGGTAGCAAGATAGTATATAAGGTGCTGTGGAGAAACAGAGGGAGTTGGGGGAAATGCTTGGGTGACTAATCAGACTGAGCTGGATCCTGCACTTACAGCTGGTAAATATTCCAGTGAAATTGAGGGTCTACAATCCTGTGTAAATTGTGTACTGTTATCACACAATGCAAGCAAAAACACCATGCTTCAGAGGTAGTCCACTGTATGCTTTGCTGGAAATCACAATGTATGTTTGTTGTTTTGTGTGCGTTGTTTTGTGTGTGTATGTATATGTGCATGTGTGTGTATTAATTTGGCTATGCTTGTTTTGTGTGTGTATTACCTTGGGTACGTTTGTGTGTTTTTTGTTTGTGTGTGTGTGTGTATTTCTATGCAGGTATTACCACAGTACTGACCATGTCCACCATCATCACGGGAGTGTCGGCCTCCATGCCCCAGGTGTCATACGTCAAGGCAGTGGACATCTACCTGTGGGCCAGCTTCCTCTTTGTTTTCCTCTCTGTCATTGAGTATGCTGCCGTCAACTACTTCACCACTATTGAAGAGATGAAGAAGCTCAAGAGGGGAAAGGTCATCATCAGTTTGGGGGTCATGGGGTCAGAGGTCACAGGCAAGAGACTGTGGGCCATATTTACTAGGGATTTCCTGGGCTTTTATAGATGCTAACGAGACAAAAAGCATTTGTCCATATTTCCTAGTGTGCTGCCCCAGAGGATTTCACAGGTAAATGGTAAATGGACTGCATTTATATAGCGCTTTTATCCAAAGCACTTTACAATTGATGCCTCTCATTCACCCATTCACACACACTCACACACACACCAACGTTGAAAGGCTTCCATGCAATCAGCTCATTGGGAGCAATTAGGGGTTAGGTGTCTTTCTCAGGGACACTTCGACACACCTAGGGCGGGGGATTTAACCAGCAACCCTCCGACTGCCAGACAGCCGCTTTTACCTCCTGAGCTATGTCGCCTCCCGGGTGAAATGAGAGAAAAGTAGAATCCCTAAATTTTAGTATTTTAGGGTGTTCTGATGTTAGCAAAAATATGGGAGGAGAGAATGGAAATTTATGCATATGACCTGATGGAGCTGACTTATCATGGCTGGTGGCCATTACGACAAAGGAAATTGCATCTGTTTTTTAACACCTGGGAAAAGCAGGTGTTAACTTCTTTCCGGTGCAAGATTGTCATGACGGCTGTTGCCATTCTTTGTAGGAGACATCATCAGTGCATGTATATGAAAGGAGAGTCTTTTTCTAAATCAAATATTACTTTTTGGCATGTCAGAGGAGAATGTAAGAATAACTTACAGGCTTCACAATCATGCCATATTCCAGTTACTGGATGAGACTGATCTGGAGCCAACTACAAAATGAAGTCGCAATCCCTGCAGCGATAAAGCTCCTTTCCATGGTGCATTTCCTGCCTTCTAGGTCATTCCAACGCACAGTTACAACATTAGCTGGTATTTTCAAATGCACTGTTGCAGGTGTTGAAAGCCATGTTGTGTTGAATGTCTCATTACATGACATTTCCAAATAAACAAGAGGCCCTTCTTGAAACCAAATGGGGATTTTATTCCATTGCTAATTTCCGATACTTGCTAGCTGCATTTGACTGCACACATGTTCAACTGATACCCCCATCAGCAAATGAGAATTTGTACAGAAACAGAAAGCGCACATATTCTATCAGTGTCCAGGTTGTGTGTGACTAAAACGTCATCACAAATATGGTTGCAAATACACACGTCTCCTTCATCTTTAGGAACAGTCGCCTGTTTAAGAAGTTGAGAGACGGTGGTGGAGATGGTTGGCTACTGGGTCCAAAATTAAACATGAAATATTAAAACGGTTTTATGAAGTTTTTACTAATGAGACTGTGTAAAGAGATGTGTTAACATTCTCTTTGCATATTTAAAAGTAACTGTGCCTACACGTTACTGAAATCTGTCCAAAACTCAAATTCAGGTGCAGCAAGGAGGTGTGCGCACCAGAAAGGTGGTGGAACACATATTCGGTATATCCAAGAGCCAATTTTGTTGTCGGGACCGTAGTGGTGGAGCCCTCTTGTACAACCCAGAGAAAGTGGCACAGGTGTCTGTGGTCTGCACCATGCTCCACAATATTGTGGTGCGCAGCGAAATGGCTGTGGAACTGTCTGAAGTGGAAAGAGGAAGAGAACGGGGCTAAACCCATGTGTATGGGGAATTGGAGACAGAAGTGTTCAGAAGTGATTTGCAATTTGCTCTCATGAGCACTTTTTATTTATTTTTCAGCTGTTCTGTTCATGCAAAATGCAGTAAGATCAATTTAAAGTTCATCCAAGTTAGATAATTCAGGACTAATTGTATATAGGCTATAGTTTTCATGAACTAGCACTTCTGCGTCTGCTGCTACACTGCAGCTAATAATGAATTTCAGGGTCCAATTAGCTGCAGCTGAGCAGAATAAGCAAAAGACCCAGTTTGTGGAAGCTACTACCCATAGACGACTATTACAGAATTATGCAACTTTGATGAATCACCCCTTTAATTAATGATCTTATTATATGCCACCTTCCCTTTGGTGCATCAGTTGATGTCTTGTCAGTGTTTTTAAGTCAATTATAGACCTTTTCACTTCGCCGACAGCATTTACTTTAGCTGTGATTTCCTCCCATGCAGCTTTTCTTCTCGTCCTAAATACCAGCAGTACATTTGAATTAACTTGCTGCAGCTGTGCTTATTTACATAGTCAGTCTTAGTAAATAACCCACTAAATTGCAGCAATGCAGAATTTTGCAGCCCTGATGGTAATTTGTGGCATGCTTAGTAAACATGGCCCTGTGAGACTAGAACTACAGATTATCTGTGGTAATATCATCTGCATTCCTTCCATCTATATCACCCAAGGTCACTCGTTCATTGTCACAGAATTGTCTTTGGTCATTTCTCTTCCTGAATATTCACGAGGATCAAAATGTATCAGATTGAATCTTCAACACTAGGGAAGACACCCTTAATGGCACAGAGCAGACCATCTTAGCTCTAGAATCGGCAGTAGAGTATCTTGTGGGTGTGAATCTAAGAGACTGCTCAGTACCAGTTTTTTGTTGCCTAAAAACTATGAGAAAAAACTGTCTCCTGCTGGTCTATGCAGTCTATAGCTCCCTCTACTGCCCAATCAGAGACGTTATTCTATGATAGGATACCAGATAGATAGTGAACTTATTGAACATGAAACTGAGACTATTCCTGGGGAAAATACAGGGGTCTGGATCTGCAGTCTTCCAATTCATATGAACATCTAAATCTTGCATAGTACTTGTACATAGTACAATCTTGCAAATTCACATTCATTATCATATTATACACTGTGTACATAATTATTATGCAAATGTTTTTTGGCAGATTTTTAAAAATATTTTAATAGACACAACATTATAAGTGATCCCAATTCATTCCTTGCAGGAAAGTAAATGTTATATATAGAAAACACACAGATTTTTATGTTACAAGGGGGAAATATAATGATTTTTCCAAAACCTAGATGTGCACAATTATTATGCAACCAGGAAATACATTATGTTGGAAATACGGTAATTTGCCAATAACCTTTCTTTTCTAACACTTGTATTAGTCTCATATCCATGGATTCTGTCAGTTTTTTAATGGGATCGCGCCCAATTTTAGCTGAAGCAGCCAAGAGAGATGCCCACAGGCTGTTCAGAGATGTGTACTGCTTTCCTTGGCTGTATATCTCCCTCTTTAGGAGGGCCCACAGGTTTTCAATTGGGTTCAAATCAGGTGAGCAAGGGGGCCAAGTCATCATTTTACCATCTTTGAACCCTTTGCTGGCTAGCCAATCTCTGGTGTACTGGGATGCATGGGATGGAGCATTGTCTTGCATCAGTATCATGGACCTTTTGAATGATGATGGCTTCTTCTGGTACCACTGCTTGAGGAAGGTGGCCTCCAGAAACTGGCAGTAGTTTTTGGAGTTCATTTTCAATCCATCTTCCACTCGAAATGGTCCAACCAATTCACTGTCGATAATACTAGCCCATATCATTATCCCTCCCCCACCTTGCTGGCGTTTCAGTCGAACTGGTGTGCGATGTCGGTCAGCAATCCAGCCACGGGACCACCCATCAAGTCCATCCAGTGTCACTCTCATCTCATCTGTCCACAACATCTTTAAAAAATCTGTCTTCATGTATTGTTTTGCCCATTCTTGACGCTTTTGCTTGTGTTTATTATTTAAGAGGGAGGCTGGTTTTCTGCCTTTCTGACTTTGACAATCATGTGAAGCACTTTGCACCTTGTGCTTCTGCAGAGTCCAGGAAGGTTGCAGTTCTGGAAGATGATGGCACTTGAGGCCAAAGGGTTCCTGGATACTTCCTGTTTAATTCTTCTCAAGCCTCTTGTGGTTAATTTGCGTATTTTCTTCTCAACGCGTTTTTGGCATCCCTGTGGACTCACAAATCTCTTGATTGTGCAGTGATCACAACTCAACATCTTTGCAATTTCAATTGTTTTGTATCCCTCTGAAAGGCAGTTAACTATTTTTGCCTTTTCATTATCTGTTAGGTCTCTTTTTCGCCCCATTTTCCCAGCAGCAAAAAGCTGCCTAATAATTATGCACACCTGAATTTAAGGCATTCCTCACTTTAAGCCAAATGCTCTCTCAATAAAGCAATTAAGTCACCTGAAAATGTTTACACTGAGTGAATAATGAGGCTAATATGGTTTTCAGTTGAAAGAAATGCTCTTGGAGATGTTATTTCATTAGAATATGGACTTGCATAATAATTATGTACACAGTGTAATGCATTAACTTGAACAAATCATCAACAAATGTGTACACAAAAGATAGTAATGTAAAAGAACTATCTATAAATGGACATGTGTTCCTTAGAAGAGATTCTTTATCTTAATTGTACTTTCAGGTGTAATTTTAAAAAACAAATAAATAGTTTATTTATTAACTTCTCATCCTGCAAGCTTTAGTATTGGGGAAAATAACACAAGTAACATTACTGATGCATACCTTAAAGTATTAATCTCAAAGATTTTCATTAAAATAAATGTCTTTTAAGTCACTATCTATCGCTGCATTGGGTAACACAATGGTGATTGAGCCTGTTTTTATATTCATTTATACTATTATTATCATAATTCATGATTAAAAAACTTGGTGTCTGTGGCGACATTCCCGGGAAAAAATCACAAGCGGCGCACAGTTAGTGACGCGTGAGCGGCGTACTGTTTTTTCCGGTGTCTGCATGCGTTACAATAACAGAGAAAGGGGGGGTTGGGGGAGTTATGGAACCCTAAAAAGTTTTTTTGTAACATGAGAGATCATATTATTTGTTGATGTAGATTTCGTATTACATTTAATGACAATGTAACTTTACTAAATTACATAGCTATTTGCACAGCTAACGCTAGCTACCGGACCATGTCAAGAAAGACAACATTAGTTTAGACAACGTTGCGCACAGTATCCATCTCTCATATCAGGTAACGTTGCGTTAGCTAGCTAGCTAATGTAATTAACACAATCTAATGTCGGCTAACAATTAGAAAAAAACGCTAGCTAACGCTACCGACCGGTACCGACCTTGCAAACCGTCTCTCGAATGCAAGGCTACCTTGTTGCAACGTTGCAGTGTAGCTAACTTAAGGCCAGTTCAGATCAATGATTCGCAACGAGACTGGGTGCAACTTGCAAAATTCCAAGATGTCTGATTGTAAACATTCTAAAACTGCACTTGCCGATTTGACAAGGACGGTCTTTTAAAACCTCAGGGCAGGCAACGGCTCTGCTACTAGCCAGTTCACACTACTGCAATTTTCTCTGCAACATTCTAAAACCTTTTCTCCTCATTGCGAATCATTAATCTGAACTGGCCTTAACGTTACCGTTATTTACATTGCCATCGAGTTCATCAATATATTATAATGATCGGAATAAAGCCGGGGTATGTGGAGCAGAGCCGGGTCTGATTTCTGAAGACGTCATGCAGGAGAAAACTAAATAAAAGAATACGGCAGTATGGATTAGCCCATTAGTCCATGTGGGTTTCCTCCGGTTACTCAAGTTTCCTCCCTCAGTCCAGAGACATGCAGGTTGGCTAATTGGACACTCTAAATTTGCCCATAGTTTGTGTGACTGAATGGTGTGTGTGCTCTGTGATAGATTGGCGGCCTGTCCAGGGTATATTCCTGCCTTTCGCCCAATGCATGCTGGGATAGGCTCCAGCACCCCCCACGATCCTGCCCAGGATAAGCGGGTATTGATAATGGATAGATGGATGGATGGAATTTAACATGTACCTGTATGTAGTCCCATTTGTTCTGTGCTCCTGCCTGCCCTCTAGCGTTGAAAATATATATTAAAAAAACAGTAAAGGGGTTCTTCCCATTTAAGATTCTTTGGTTTCAGCTTTAGGCTGTATCATAGAACGTATGTATGTGTGTGTGTGTGTGTGTGTGTGTGTGTGACACACTGTCCTCTCTCCTCAGCTTCCAGCCTCCTTCAATGCCACCCAGGCTATGGCCTTTGATGGATGTTTCCATGACAATGAGATTGACATCCCATCCTTCCCAGAAATCTCCAGTGCCAGTGTGGAGCAGCAGGTGGACCCCTGCAATTCATCAGAGCCCCCTCCTACCGAGGGTACAAGACTGAGGAGGAAACATTCTGTCAGGAAAAACATCAACTTCATTATGAGCAACAGCTACATGATTGACTCCTACTCACGCATTCTCTTCCCTCTCGCATACCTGCTCTTCAACATCATCTACTGGAGTATGTACTCTTAAACACACCTGCTGCTCTGGAGTATGTACTCTTAAACGCACCTGGTATTCTGGAGTATTTACTCTTAAACACATGTTATTCTGGAGTATGTACTCTTAAACTCACCTGGTATTCTGGAGTATGTACTCTTAAACACACATGTTATTCTGGAGTATGTACTCTTAAACGCACCTGTTACTTTGGAGTATGTAATCTTAAACACACCTATTACTTTGGAGTTAATACTTTTGAAGCACACTTGCTACTCTCGTGTATATCGTTGAACAACTCTTCTGTACCAACAGTGAATTTATACATGTCAGTGCTACTGATCCATCATTTTTAAATCTTGTTTCTCTTTTTCTCCTGTTTTTGAGTGGCCTAATTGTAGTTGTTGGACCATCCGACTGCTGCACCTCTTTTCTTCTGATTCTGGAGAGTGCAGGCTTGCGTGCAACCAGCTCCAGCTTGTCTTCACTCTGCCATGAATCAGAGGCTGCACAGTCATTGCACTTCAGGACTGATGTGCAGCTGTTCCTAATGCAAATGCTAATACTAATGAGTATGCGCTATAAGGTGTGATGTTCCCACCTCTTGAGCACAGCACAACACTAACACAACACTTTTGTTCCTGAACCCAGCACACTTCAACACAATATTTTTGCTCCCAAACACCACAGCACAATCAACTGTAAGCACACTCCTGAACAGAACACAGTAGCACACCCTCACACACAACTATACAATGCAGCAATGTAACCAAGCAATGTACTCTACCTTAACTAACCTTAACACCACAATCTTGAACACAAATCCACAGCTCTACACTACAAACATTACAATCTAATGAATGTCTGACCACATCACTATTGTATGCAGTGGAGGGAAATGTTGGAGGAGCATCTGTGTGCCTGAATAGAGAAAACCTGGATTCATACAGTAGCACATTGATCTCCAATGCTTTTCTCCTGATCGTTCAACTCTGGCACTTGGGTAGTTTGTCCATATAATGAGCAGCCCTGTCCAAGTGAAGCCTGATTAGTTGACTCCACCCTTTTGGAGAGGGCAGAAGATAATGATAGGAGAAGTACTGAACTGCTGGATATCACACAACGCTAAACTGCACCAGCTGTCCCTGAAATAGTTGTCATCAAAGCCTGTACAGTGGTCAGAGCTTACGCTCTCTGTTCTTTCACTAATGTGTAAGCAGAGTTTTGATTTATTTATGTCTTTTGTAATGTAGCTTTGTTTATTGCTGTCATTTACTGTATGTATGCACTTACTTTAAAGAACTATATGTATGGAGTAACCAGTTCATATGTATGTGTGTGTGTAGTGTATATTTTCGAAAGTGTCTGTGTGCATCTGCTGTATCAGCAAGTGTGTGTTCATTTTGTATCTGTGCATGTGAGTGTGTGTAGGTGAGAGCTTGAATGTATATGCAGAAGTACGCGTTTGTGTAAGTCAGAGTGTGCATGGACGTGTACGTATGTGTGTTTTTGTGTATGTGAGAGTGTGCATGGACGTGTGCGCAAGTGTGTGCTTGTGTAACTGTGAGAGCTTGCATGGATGTGTGTATGGGTGTGTGTACGTGAGAGCTTACATGGACGTGAGTCCATTCATGTTTGTGTATGTGAGAGTGTGCATGGACGTGTGCGCATGTGTGTGCTTGTGTAACTGTGAGAGCTTGCATGGATGTGTGTATGGGTGTGTGTACCTGAGAGCTTACATGGACCTGTGTACATTCATGTTTGTATATGTGAGAGTGTGCATGGACATGTGCGCATGTGTGTGCTTGTGTAACTGTGAGAGCTTGCATGGATGTGTGTATGGGTGTGTGTACGTGAGAGCTTACATGGACGTGAGTCCATTCGTGTTTGTGTATGTGAGAGCTTGCATGGACTTGTGTTCATGTGTGTGTTGTGTATGTAAGAGCTTGCACAAACATGTGTGCATAGGTGTGTGTATGTGAGAACTTACTTGGACTTGTGTTCATGTGTGTTGTGTACGTGAGAGCTTGCACGAACGTGTGTGCATGGGTGTGTGTATGTGAGAGCTTGCATGGATGTGTGTGCATGTGTGTGTGTACGTGTAGCTGGTGTGGATGTGTGTCCAGATGTGTCCACTAGTATTTCTGTTTTTGTCCTGTTAATGTACATTTTCGTGCTGGAAAAGTTTTCAAAATCTGAAATTTAAGCAAAAAAAAAAACCTTTTCTCTCTGATCAATTGTTTCTAAACTGTGCAATAACACTTGTAATTTCAGTTTAAATTCTATAAAATAAACATTCAAGTGTGGAAAAAGTAATCTTTCTTTACTTTTCTTCAAAATAAGCATCAAGGCCTGCTGAGACAGAAATGTAAACATATATCCATAGAGGAGAGCATAATCTAGTGATGTTACACCGTGCACAAAGGAGAGCATAATCTAGTGATCCCTACACAAAGGAGAGCATAATCTAGTGATCCCTGTACAAAGGAGAGCATAACCTAGTGCTCTTACACCCTGCACAAGGAATGTAAACTAAGGAAATCATACACTGCTCACAGAATAGTGTGAACCATTGAAATTGTACACTGCACAGAGAAGAGAAAAATCCTGTCAAATTTCCTTGGTCAATAGAACATCGTAAATGAGTATCTGCCTTCTGGTCAATTTTTAAATCTGAGCTTCACATGTGGACATAAATATATATATATAAATTATCATGCACAGTTCACACTGCCTTGTAGGAACCAATGATTTATATTAACAAAACTGACCACTGCACCTACAGAGTGCCCTCCGTGCCACTCTGTAACATATGTGTTTTTATCATGTGGCTTCTACATTCCAAAACCAGGATCAAATGCCACTGTTCAGCCATTACTTTTGAATCTTGTCTAAGCTTTGTAAACAAGTTCAATTTGACAGTCCACAACAGTAGAATTGAAAAGAAAAATAACAATTAAAGGCACTTTCAACCTCAGGAGAATTAACTGCACTCAGTCCTTCAAAAAACAAAACAAAAAAACAAGAATATTTTCTCTTGTATGACGAACAAACGTAAATATAAACAGTGACAATTAAGATATTGAAAATAAACAAAAAACCCATAATGATATTCCTCTGTAAATATGACATCACAGTGATGCATTTCCAAAAGGGTGAGGACCACACCTCTTCTTATGACAGTGTAGGGGTAGTTTACTCCAGATTTATCTGCCCTCTTGATTCCCAGAATCCTCTATGTCCTCTTTTTTCCAAAAGTTAGGCCTTGTGCTGTAAAAGATGGAAAACAGAGTTTTTTAGAAGTTCTGAAAAAAACTCCTAACTTCAGACAAATGTAACATTGTTTCTAATGAAAGGAATGAGATGGCACATATGAGTGTATTATGGGTTAGCTCTGAGAATTTTTCTCTACTTCCTGACACTTTCTATACAAATAAATCCTTAATTTGTTTTGTGGATACCATAACGGCCTGGATAGAGTTCACATTTTTTCCCAGAATTCACAGAGGTCTTTGTGCCCTCTGCCTGCTGTTGAAAACCACATCCCCATTTGGCTCCTGTGATGAAGTGAACACACTGTCCTCAGACACAACACCTGCAGCAAAGACACACAGACACACAAACACAAAGAATTAGCATTTGCATCAGCTTAGGTGGGTGAGCTGGCTTTGAGCTGGATGCTGAGGATAAAAATGGGCCCTGTGCAGGGCAGTTTGTTGTCTCCCATTCTTTATATATTACACACCAACTGCCGCACCAGCTAGTAGATACATGGTTAAATTAAAATTTTGAAATTTTAAAACAACACTTGTTAGTTCTGAAGGATGAGGATCTGGATGCCATTCTCCTGTCAAATATGGGTTTGCGTCGCCCTGTGACTCATTTAGACATTCACACCAATTAGAGAAGGAAATGCATGCTGATTTTAGGAGAGAGGTCACATCCCCCTGAATTATAGCCATTATGGATCACGGCGCTGAGGTTATGGAGGAAAACAAGTATCTAGGTGCAATGGAGCGAAGGTACATAGTATATTTACAAAACAATCCAGCAGCAGGCGTTGTCATTTAAAAGAAAGTGATGTAGTACCCTATACAACATCTACTGTATGTTAAATGACATGTGGAAATTAGCACTTAGCACTTTTATGACCCTTACAGTTTTCATTGCTGTGCCACATTAGCAGAACCAGCATCTATGTATGGAATAGTGCTTATTATTTTTGCTGTAGTATATATTATAAAATATTCGTTTTCATATTTGCATTGGGTCTTTTGTATTATTTTGTGTCTCCTTGCAATTATATTGTTATATTGCATACTGTCATACCTTTAATCTTATTATGGGGCAACAATATATCCCTAACATGGAAAATAAAGGCAGAAAGGCATATCCTCAGATCACAGATTAAAGGGTTGCACCCACTGGTAGGGCTGGGCAGCTCGGTACTCTCATTGGTCCTGAAGGAGGTGCTGCTGGACAGATTGGAACCGGAGGTCTGGAAAGAGGTGCCAGTGAACACGGAGTCTTTCTTGTTGTTGGCCTGGACTGTAGAAAGGCTCCATTCTTCGGGGAATGCAGAAAGAAAGACGCTTAGTATGAGGACCTTTGGTGGTATGGGCAGGGGAAACGAAGGGGCAAGGGGACTGTCCAAAAAATGTGATTGTGTGTGGTAGTATGTGTAGCAGTGTAGTATAACGATTATGAAACAGGACTTGCTGGGAGGTTGCAGATTAAGTCTGCATTCACACCAGATCAGGCAATGCGGCACCTTGCCGCAGGGTTGTGCGGCGGTGTGGGCGTGTCACTACATGACCCATTTGTGTGACGTCATGTTGTGAACTTTAACCCCCCCCCCCCCCCCCGTCCGCTAGCTCGAAAAAAAGAAAAAAATTTTTTACAGCATAATTTCGACATTCGGAATTGATATTTAGCTAATAATTATTGTTTTGGTCCCATTACCCGGTACTGTCAAATCACGATGACGATTATAAAATCAAATCTTAGGAAATTAATCGCATCAGTAATTCATCTGACAGTTGCTCGGCAAAAGTTGATTCTGGTTCAACTTTCTTGCCGCAGGCCGCTGCGTTTTTTTTCAGCACCCCATGCGGTCCCCACTGCCGCAGCCTAAACGCACTACCCCCATTCAAAGGAATGGGAAGACTGCCGTTTTTTCCGCATTTCCTGATCTGGTGTGAATGCAGCCTAAGTTCTCAGGTGGGGAACTGCACTGTGGTTGTGCCTTTGAGCACAGTACTAAAATTTCTTCAATTATCTAGTTCTACATATAAAATTAATGTGGAATGTAATCTGTGAATGCCAATCTGGATAAAATCTTCTAAAAAGTGTCCTCTAAAGTTGAAGAAGGACATGGGACACACCTACCATTTAAACCTGGCATTCCTTATTAGGCAATTCATTTATTTTAGATTTTTAAATTATTTATCTTAGGTGATAAAATGTTTTTTATAAAATGAAAAGGAAATGGACACTTATACCTGTGCTCTCTGGCAGCTGCAGTCTCCCACAGCACAGGTATGCCCGCCATTGCCTACGCACATTGTCCTTTAGGGCACAGTGGAAGACGAAAATGAAGAATCCTGTAGAAGAGCGGATGTTAGCAACACAAGAGGTGGTAATGAGCACGTCCTTACACTATAACAGCCAGCATTTTACAACAACTATTTAAAAATGCAGTTAAAATCTACTGGCCTCAGGTAGCTTAAGATGGTGAATAGCACTTGGAAAGTCTATAACTGGAGGAGTGTATGATTGTGGGGTTTTGGGGGTGTAAGTTGCTTTTTATGTCATTTGGAGAATGTAAGGTGGTTAGTTATGGGTTTTTTGATGTGAAGGTGATTGGTTATGGGGACTGGGGAGTGAAAAGTGATTTATTACGGGGTCTGAGGAGTGGAAGGCAATCGGTTATGGGACTTGTGGAGCATAAGGTGATTGGTTATGAAATTTGACGAGTGTGATCACACCTTGAAGGGAGTTTAAGATGGCGAACAGATACATGAAGGCCAGGTTTACAGGCCCCCAGGCAAAGAATGCGAAGCCCCAGGTCAGGCCAAGGAGGAAGGTGAGTCCAGCCACACTTCGCAACTCCTGCAGCCCATTACGATGCTGGGAATTATGGGGGTTCTGCTGTTTGATCCGGCTTAGCTGCACCATCACAACCACAAACATGGCCAGGTTGACCACAAACACCAGGCAGAAATAAGCCACAACTGCCACGTAGAAGGCCACGTCGTTCTTGATCCAGCAACTACAAAGAGGGAGATATCTGTAAGATCATATATACAACTGGGGATAATATATATATATATATATATATATATATATACAATGAGCTCTATAAAGTTTTGGACAAAGACATATTTTTTCTTGATTTAGCTCTGTACTTCCAGAATTTTATATTTGTAACCAAATACTTTTATTTAAGGGTATTCTTATAAATTTTGGTTTCATTCAGAAATTACAGCACTTACAGTGGGGTGCAAAAATTTGGGCACCCCTGGTCAAACTGCCTTTTACAATTAATATCTAAGTGAAGAGAAACTAACCTGATCTCTGAATGGTACAAAGTTAAATGTGACACATTTCTACTTTCTTTTGAAGCAAGATTATTCTTACTTTTATTTTTTTAAGGTTTCAAAATAATAAAAAAGGAAAAAGGCCTGGTGCAAAAGTGTGGGAACCCTGTTAGTTAGTAATTTGTAACTCTTCCTTGGGCAACTATAATAGCTTGCAAACGTTTCCTGTAGCCAGCTAAGAGTCCTTTGATTCTTGCTTTTGGAATTTTTCTCCATTCCTCCTGGCAGAACACTAGCTCAGAAATATTCTTCGGCCTCCTTGCATGCATGGCATGTTTAAATAATACTTAAGTCTGGGGACTGTGGTGGCCATTCCAAAACCTTCACCTTTCTTTCCTGGAGGTATTTCATTATTGATTTCGAGGTATGCATTGGATCATTGTCTTGCTGGAATACCCAACCTCTCTAAAGCTTCAATGTCTGGACTGACTTTCGAACATTAGCCTCTAGAATTTCTTGATATTTGGTTGAATCCATTCTTCCTTCGACCCGCACAATATTTCCAGTGCCCCGAGCTGCCACACAACCCCAAAGCATGATGGATCCACCTCCATGCTTAAAGTGTTCTTCTCTACAAATGCTTCACGCTTTCTTCTCCAAGCATACCTTCTTTGGTCGTGGTCGTGGTTTAGTTTCGTCAGTCCAAAGCACATTCTTCCAAAAGGCTTCAGGCTTCTCAAGGTTTTCTTTTGCATGCTTCAGATGCTTAATTTTGAGTTGAGGTCATAGGACAGGCTTCTTTCTAGCAACTCTGCCATGTAGGTCTTCGTTGTTTAAAGTACGTTGTATGGTTGTCCTGTGAACAAGTAGACCTGTGTGTGCTTCTTTTTTTTGCTGCTCTTTTGCAGTGATGTGTGGGTTGCACTGAGCATTTATCTCCAGGTTTCGGGCCATTTTATCTGAAATTTTTCTTGGACTTCCAGACTTTGCCTTGACTTCAACTGTTCCATTTATCTGCCATTTTCTGATAATGTTTCTAACCGTAGAAATAGGTAGTTTGAAACTTTGAGAGTGTTTTTTTATAGCCTTCTCCTTGTTAGTGGAAGTGAACTATCTTGATTCTGACATCCTTGGGCAAGTTTAGAGGAACCCATGGTTGTTAACACCAGACAGAACAGCCACCACAGTCAGATACTTTAGAAGGCATGGAGTTACTTCAGAATAAATAGTTCAGCCGTGGAAATATATTCACCTGACTCATTGAAGCCCTAACGAGTAAATCACCTTGGTCTGGGCCTTAGTAATTTCTTTTTAAAAAGTAACAAAGAATTATCCAAAAGGGTTCCCTAACTTTTGCACAGGGTCCTTTTCGTTTTTTATCATTTAAAAAGAGTAAAAAATGAAAATAAAAATCTATCTTGCTTTAATTTTTGCAGAAAGGTCTTAAGTTTAATGTTGTACCATTTACAGTTCAGGTTTGCTTTCGATCACTTAGAGGTTAATTGTAACAGACATTTAAACCAGGGGTGCCCACATTTTTGCACATCACTGTATATATACTTGTATATATAATTTCCCTATTTCAGGACAGCATAATGTCTGGGACAAATGGCTGCACACGTGTTTCCGATTAGCCAGGTGTGTTCAATTGCTTCCTTACTGCAGGAATAAAATATTTTTTTTCAGTTTCTAGTCTTCATTTTGCTTTTGATTGCCTTCAGAGTTTTTATTGACGTTTGTCAACATGTGCCAATGAACTTCAAGTAAGTCATTACGAGGCTGAGATATAAGAGAAAAACAGTTAAAGACACTGGCCAAGGTTTTTCTGAAATCAACTGTTTTGAAACATCATTAAGAAGAAAGAGCTTTGCACAGGTGAAGTCAGTAATCACAAAGGGCCTAGTAGGCCAAGGAAGACCTCTAAAGTTAATGAGTGAAGAATTATCACCATAATGAAGAACGGCAGGGGGCAGGTGTGGATGTGTCAATGACTAGAACAAAACTACAGAGGCTACACTGCAAAATAGACAGACCGGACCAATATTCACTTGAATCAGAATTATGGCAAGAGCAAACTGTGGAGCCCGAAAGAAAATACTCAAGATCCAAAGCATACCACCTCATCTGTGAAACATGGTGTTGGGGTGTTATGGTTTGGGCATGTATGGCTGCCACAAGTGCTGGCTCATTTGTCTTCATTGGTGATGTAATTTCTGATAGTAGATTGAATTCTGAAGTGTACAGAAACATCTTATCTGCTGAGGTAGAAACAAAAGTGCATTCTCCTCGGCGTGACTAGAGCTTCACTTCCGTCCCTCTGAGTAGCTAGTCTAAGTATTGTTTTGCTTGTTAGTTGTGTCTTGTGGCCTTAATTTGCCTTAGTTTCTTTAAATTAGTCGTCTTTGCTTGTTGCGTCGTCATATTAGTGATTTGTAGCCAGCTGTTTTTACCGGTTAAACTCCTAGTCTTGATTGATTGTCAGCTGTGCAATATTGGTAGTATTTAGTATCGCGTAAGTCTTTGATCGGTAACTTTGTTTCATCCCCGTTTTATCTGCGCAGCTGTTTTGGTTCAAGGTATTGTAAATTGCTTGTATTTGCTTGTATTTGATCCGTTTAGAGCCGCTTATCGCTACATTATTGAGTAATTACGCGGCACTTCAAATAGTGTTTCTGAGCGACGCTAGCGTCGCTCCTCGTCAGCTTTATGCAAGCTCTTCCCATCTCTGTCTGCTCTCTGCCCTACAGCACCCGGTTCCAAAGACGTGGCCCCCCTAAGCGACGGAACCCAGCTAACCTCTCCTACCCCCAGCTGTCTCCCTGCAATAACTGCACAGTTGCTGGAGGACTTTGGAACTGCCAGTCTGCTTCAAAGAAGGCTGATTTCATCTCAGCCTATGCCTCCCTGCTCTCCCTTGATTTCCTTGCCCTCACTGAGACATGGATCACCCCAGAGAACACTGCAACCCCTGCTGCCCTCTCCTCTTTCTTTTCATTCTCCCACACTCCCCGACCATCAGGCCGTGGTGGTGGCACTGGTCTTCTAATCTCTCCCTCCTGGAAATACTCAGCCCTATCTCTCTCTGACCTACCCCGATTCAGTTTTGAATACCATTCTGTTTCAATCACCTGTCCAACTAATCTATACATTGTTGTCATTTATCGCCCCCCAGGTCCACTGGGAAACTTCATCGATGAGCTGGATATCCTACTCAGCTCTTTCCCTGAGGACGGCACCCCACTGATCCTGCTTGGAGATTTCAACCTCCACCTGGAAACATCTCAGTCTTCAGCTGTCCTACATCTCCTCCACTCCTTTGACCTCTCCCTACAGTCATCTCCCCCTACCCACAAGGCGGGCAACCTCCTCGACCTGGTTTTTCTGAGGAATAGCCCTTGCACCGATATCACTGTAACCCCTCTGCACACCTCTGACCACCACTTCGTTTCCTTCTCCCTCCCCCTTGCTCCCTCTCACCCACCTTCTCCCCCCACACCCACTGTATCTGTCCGCCGCAATCTCTGCTCCCTCTCAACCTCCTCTCTTGCTTCATCTGTCACTGCTGCCCTCCCTCCTCTCGAATCCTTCACTACCCTCCCCACTGATTCTGCATCCACCTCCCTACTTTCCTCCCTTACATCTGCTCTTGACTCCCTCTGCCCCACTGTCTCTAGGCCAACACGTCCATCTCCTCCCTGCCCGTGGATGTCCAATGCCATACGCACCTCCAGGGTTGGACTCCGTGCAGCAGAGAGGAAGTGGAGGACATCCAGAGATGCTTCAGACCTCTCTGCCTACCAATCCCTCCTTGCAGCATTCTCCTCCACGGTGACTGCTGCCAAGGTAAACTACTATCAAACCAAAATCCATAACTACCGTTCTAACCCTCGGCAACTGTTTTCTGTTTTTTCCTCTCTCCTCAGCCAGCCATCTGCACGCCCTCAGTCCTCGCTCACTGCCGACGACTTTGCAACCTTCTTTGACGAGAAGATTGCAGTCATCCGCAACTCCTTCTGCACTCCACCTCACCCTATGCTCCCCTCCCCTTGTCTCTCCACTCCTCTGCTTACAGTCACTGGCTCCCAACTCCCCACCCCTCAACCTGTACTCTCCCCCTCCCTCACCATTTCCCCTTGTTTCTCCGACTTCTCTCCCCTCACCGATTCTGAGGTTTCACAACTCCTACTTTCCCATCGCCCCACAACCTGTGCCCTTGACCCCATTCCCTCACCACTCCTCCAGGCAATCTCACCCGAGATTCTCCCATTCATCACCTCCCTGGTTAACTCCTCCCTGACATCCGGCTGCTTCCCGTCAACCTTCAAGAAGGCCCTCATCTCCCCCCTCCTGAAAAAGACTACACTAGACCCCTCCATCATTGGGAACTACAGACCGGTATCTCTCCTTCCATTTCTGTCAAAAACCATTGAACGTGCTGCATCAAATCAACTCTCTGTGTTTCTTTCACAGAATGAGCTCCTCGATCCCCATCAGTCTGGATTCAGACCAGGCCACTCGACAGAGACCGCACTCCTCTCTGTCAACGAAGCTCTCCACGCAGCCCGAGCAGCCTCCCTCTCCTCCGTCTTATTACTTCTGGACCTATCGGCAGCCTTCGACACAGTCGACCACCCCACCCTCCTGTCCTCCCTATCTGCAATGGGGATCTGTGGCACAGTCCTCAATTGGATTGAGTCTTACCTCTCAGATCGCTCCTTCCAGGTAGCCTGGGCTGGTAAAGTATCTGCGCCACACCCCCTCACCACCGGAGTCCCACAGGGCTCGGTCCTTGGTCCTCTCCTCTTCTCTCTCTACACCCAGTCCCTTGGCCCTGTCATCACAGCTCATGGTATGTCTTACCATTGCTATGCTGATGACACACAACTGTTTCTCTCCTTCCCACCCTCTGACACACAGGTCTCAGCCCGCATCACTGCCTGCCTGAGTGATATTCAGAGCTGGATGGTCCGCCACCATCTCAAGCTCAATCCAGGTAAGACAGAGCTCATTTATATTCCGGCTCTTAACTCCCCTCTCTCTGATCTCTCTATCTCCCTAGGTAATACCATCCTCACACCATCACCCTCAACTAGAAACCTTGGCGTGGTGATGGACAACAGACTGTCCCTCACCGAGCACATTTCAGCAGTGACACGTTCATGCAGGTTCTTCCTGTATAACATCCGGAGGATCCGCCCCTTCCTCACAACTTACTCGACCCAACTCCTCGTCCAGGCAGTGGTCCTGTCCCGCCTGGACTACTGTAACTCCCTGCTTGCTGGCCTCCCAGCATCATCTATCAGACCCCTGCAACTCATCCAGAACGCAGCAGCGCGTCTGGTCTTCAACCTCCCCAGACATTCCCACGTTACCCCCCTGCTCACCACCCTCCACTGGCTCCCCGTGATGGCTCGCATCAAATTTAAAACATTAGTGCTTGCCTTCAAAGCAGCCAGGGGGTCAGCCCCTCCCTATCTACGTCAACTCATCAGACCCTACACCCCAGCTAGACCTCTCCGTTCTGCTGCCACATGTCGCCTGGTCCCTGCCCCGGCTCGCACCAGCACCCGGTCACGCCTCCTGTCTGTTCTAGCCCCACGGTGGTGGAATGACCTTCCTGTGCAAGTCAGAACAGCAGAGACCCTGGCCGTCTTCAAACGTAGACTGAAGACTCACCTCTTCAAGCTACATCTCACCTCATCACCCCCCACTACCCTCTAACATCCATTAAACCTCAACTGAGTAACCACGCGTCATGTTATTTTCATGTAACTAGGTTCATCTACAACTAGGTGGGTGGGGGGTGGGAATTTATATATATTTAAAAAAAAAAAAAAAAAAAAAAAAAAAAAAAAAAAAAAAGGGGTACAATTCACACTTTTTGCAAAGTTATACCTATTGTAGCTCTCTTGCAGGAATGTTGTAAAGCGCTTGTCTCTGAGTTTTGTAATGCACTTGTTGTAAGTCGCTCTGGATAAGAGCATCTGCTAAGAATCTATAATGTAATGTAATGTAATGTCTCCAAACTCATGGGACAAGGCATCATCCAACAAAAACAATGAATCCAAACATACGGTGTTAGATATTATCTAGCCTGTAAATAATCAGAGTACTAATTTAGTCAGGAAAATTGTGAGCATTGATGGGCTGAATGGCCTGTTTTCATCATTATGTTATGTTATGTTACATACTGTTAAGCAACAAAGGAGATTTTCAAAGCCAAAAACTGGAAAATTCTTGACTTGCCATGTCAGTCACCCTATCTGAGTGAACGTGCATTTCACATGCTGAAGAAAAATCTTAAGGCAACTAGCCCCTGAAACAAGCAGGAGCTTAAGATGGCTGCAGTACAGGCCTGGCAGAACATCACCTGAGAAAAGATTCAGTACCTGGTGATGTCTATGGGTCACACACTTCAAGTAGTCATTGCATGCAAAGGATTTGCAACAAAATACTAAACATGACTACTTTCATTTAAATAACATCATCCATCCATTCATTATTTATACCCACTTATCCTGAACAGGGTCGCAGGGGGTTCTAGAACCTATCCGGTGCATTGGGCGAGAGACAGGAATACATCCTGGAATCTATCACAGGGCAGACTAAATAACATCAATATGTCCTAAATATATATTGTGCCCTGAAAGCGGGAGCGATGTACAAAGTGCTGTGATTTCTCCATGGTGAAACCGAAAGGCCACCATGTAGCTTGGTCCTTCAAGTTGGCTGATGCTAAGCACAAGTGGGCTTGGTTAGTACATGGATGGGAGAAAACTATGTTCCTGCTGGAAGTGGTGCTGGTGGGCAAGTAGGGGGCAGTCTTCTCTGGGCAAATGAAGAGATGGGGACACGATGCTGTAGGAAATGACATCTTTCAGATGAGATGTTAAACCGAGGTCCTAACTTATGGTCATTAAAAGATCCCTGGACACTTATCACAAAGAGTAGGGGGGTTCACTGGTGTTCTTGCCAAATTCCAAACCTAGCTTTAACAAGCAGCCACCTTATCGTCCCCCAGTTCAAGTGACAAAAAAAATGGTTCTCTCCTTTTCCACCTCAGTTGATGTGTGGTGAGCATTCTTGTGCAAGATAGCTGTCATGGTGATGGATGAGGTCAGTTCCCCCTCATCACTGTAAAAAAACTGCTTTGAATTTAAAGGAATAGTGCTATATCAATGTACGGAATTATTATTATTTGTGTATAAGAATACCCATTACTAAAAGCTGAGAATATGCACTGAATCCACATGTGAATTTTTGATTACAAACACATTAGCTTGCAACACAACCTACAAAGGCTACCTTTAACAAAATAAGTGCTTAAATTACTTAAGTCTGTGCATTGCAGATCTTTGCCATGAATATTTTCCAAGTGTCAGTGCAGAGAATGAAGAGTATGTGTGTCCACAATTCTAAAAAATGGCAATAAAATGTACAAATTTAGATGCTTATACAAATGATTTTATTGCTCACCAACAGCCTAATTGAGGAGAACTGGCTATACGTAATGGTATTAAGCACTGTGTGAATACAATGTGCTTATATTAATTTAATAATGTCAACGTTGAAGTTCTGCAAATGCATTTATTCATTTATTTTTTTCATTTTACTTCATTTAATACAAATATCATGGATGTCTGACACAGTTTATATTTCTTTACAGAGCTATTGTTGTTTTCTGTGTTTGGTGCGGCACTTGTTATCACTTCCATGTTTTCCAATCACAGAATCTGAATTGTCCACTAAATGAAAGTTTAAAGCCACAATGAGTAAACACAGTTTGCATGAGACACTTTCTTCAGCTATGGTTCATTTTAGGCAAGTTTGCCTTCTGTGGTGGCATATTGCCAAATACTGGGAGAAACAAAGTGTGACAACGGAGGAAGTGGAAGACCCACAAAACTGTGATGGGCCTAGTATTCCTGAGGGACGGAAGGGGAGCTGGTTTGATGAAGGAACTGGGATTCTTTGTGGAGGTTCAGAGTGGTAAACAGTTACAAAATACAATATACAGTATCTTATGTATTCATTTCATCTGGTAGCCTTAAACTGACACAACCCCCTGTTCAAATGGCCAGATGAGTCATGCCCTATCCCTTGCTATTATTCTTTCACGACTATCCTACGGCTAGTTGTGCAGACAGGCGCAGCCACCTCAAGGCCAAATGAGGTAATCAGCAAAGAGTTGTATTTGAAGATGGATGATTACCAATGTGGTGAGAAGAAATTGGTGGACAAATAATATGGTTGTGACCAACATGTCTGGATTCTGATTGTTGCCAATAAAGGACGAATGTATCAAGAAAACTCTTCTAAGTTCTCTTGGAATGCCCAGGAGGTGCTCACCCTGTGTTTGCACATTGGTTAATAAATTGTCACTGATTGGACCTGCTGTCGCCATCTCATCCTTTGGGGTTCCTGGGTCTGTTCCTAGGGTGCTGGTCACCACATCAACTTTGTGTCACAAACAGGATACTGCTGCAGAGGTGGCACTAAGATATAGCAAGTGAGGATGAGTATGTTGTTATCTTGTCCTGCTTGACCTGAGTGCTGCCTTTGAAACCAAAGAACAACATATCCTCCTGCATAGGTTAGAAAAATCACTTGGTATCATTGGGCAAGCCCTTATGTGGTTTAAATCCTCACTGACAGATTTCAGGCTGTTAGGATAAATAATAAGTCCTCTGAGTATTCCAGGGTAAACTTTGGAGTACCCTAAGTATCTGTGTTGGGTCCTTTGCTTTTTTCCTTGTACATGCTCCCTCTTCGGGGCAATATAAGCAGTCATGGTGTTAACTACCATTGCTATGCAGATGACACGCAACTTTAGATATCTTTTAAACCAGGTGAAGTTGATCCACTAGCCAAGTTAGAGGCCTGTCTTAAAGATGTAAAGGCCTGGATTAACCAAAATTTCCTCATGTTGAATTCTGATAAAACTGAGATGCTCGTAGTAGCTCCCAAATCTCTAAGAGATAAGTTCCTCCATTTTTCTATGTAAACAAAAAAATTGATCGAGTAGCTTTTGATACAGCAATAATTTGTGGTCCACAGTAAACTGCTAGAATTTGTTAATTCTGGAAACTAAGTGCTTTTGCTTTGGGGGAAAACTGAGTAAACACCAGTGTTCAATTTCGGTTGAGGCTGAGTGCACAGGAGAGAGAGAAGTGCTTCTCCCAAAAATACCTCTACACTGTGTACAAATTATACAAGTCCATATTCTAATGAAATAACATCTCCAAGAGCATTTCTTTCAACTGAAAACCATATTAACCTCATTATTCACACAGTGTGAACATTTTCAGGTGACTTAATTGCTTTATTGAGAAAGGTTGTGGTTTAAAGTGGGGAATGCCTTAAATTCAGGTGTGCATAATTATTAGGCAGCTTTTTGCTGCTGGGAAAATGGGGCGAAAAAGAGACCTAATTGATAATGAAAAGGCAAAAATAGTTAACTGCCTTTCAGAGGGATACAAAACAATTGAAATTGCAAAGTTGTTGAGTCGTGATCACCGCACAATCAAGATATTTGTGAGCGTGCGTCCACAGGGATGCCAAAAACGCGTTGAGAAGAAAATACGCAAATTAACCACAAGAGACTTGAGAAGAATTAAACAGGAAGTATCCAGGAACCCTTTGGCCTCAAGTGCCATCATCTTCCAGAACTGCAACCTTCCTGGACTCTGCAGAAGCACAAGGTGCAAAGTGCTTCACATGAAAGGCAGAAAACCAGCCTGCCTTGAATAATAAACACAAGCAAAAGCGTCAAGAATGGGCAAAACAATACATGAAGACAGATTTTTCAAAGGTGTTGTGGACAGATGAGATGAGAGTGACACTGGGAGTGATGGGTGGTCCCGTGGCTGGATTGCTGACCGACATCGCATACCAGTTCGAATGAAACGCCAGCAAGGTGGGGGAGGGATCATGATATGGGCTGGTATTATCGACAATGAATTGGTTGGACCATTTCGAGTGGAAGATGGATTGAAAATGAACTCCAAAAACTACTGCCAGTTTCTGGAGGCCACCTTCCTCAAGCAGTGATACCCAGGGCCGGCCCGTGGCATAAATGGTCTATGCGGTTGTTTAGAGCCACAACCGCTAGGGGGGGCCACGCGGCCACGAGGGGGGGCCACACAATCCAATGTTTATCTAAGGTAAATAACAATATTTTCGCAAATACGTTGTTCATCTCCTATTGTGGAACTAGCAATATAAATTTTTAACGGAATGGCAACGGAACACTTCATAACAATGTAATGTAAGAAGGATTTTACAAAGCGAACCCCCCCTGCTCAACAGAATACAACACAACCCCTCCCCCGCTTGACAGAATCCATCAGCACACCCAACCCCCCCCACCCCCCCCGGAGCCATCATCATTCAAAAGGTCCATGATACTGATGCAAGACAATGCTCCATCCCATGCATCCCAGTACACCAGAGATTGGCTAGCCAGCAAAAGGTTCAAAGATGGTAAAATGATGACTTGGCCCCCTTGCTCACCTGATTTGAACCCAATTGAAAACCTGTGGGCCCTCATAAAGAGGGACATTTACAGTCAAGGAAAGCAATACACATCTCTGAACAGCCTGTGGGCATCTCTCTTGGCTGCTTTAGCTAAAATTGGGTGCGATCCCATTAAAAAACTGACAGAATCCGTGGATATGAGACTAATACAAGTGTTAGAAATGAAAGGTTATTGGCAAATAACCGTATTTCCAAGAGTAAAAATGTTTTTGTTAGCTGTTAAACTACTGAATTTGTTTCTTTATTTCATAATTATTATTCTTAATCATGTAAAAAGACTTTTTTGTTGTTTGTTTATGAAATAAATAGAAAAAACATAATGTATTTCCCGGTTGCATAATAAATGTGCACACCTACTTTTTGGAAAAATCATTATATTTTCCCCTTGTAACATAAAAATCTGTGTTTTTATATATATAACATTTACTTTTCCTGCAAGGAATGAATTGGGATCACTTATAATGTTGTGTCTATTAAAATATTTTAAAAATCCGCCAAAAATACATTTGCATAATAATTATGTACACAGTGTAGAAGCTTAGTATAGTATAAGCAGTTTAGTATAAGCAGTATCTCTCTGAGCAGAGTGTGTGAAGCATTCAAGGTCTTTGTGTTTCCTTGGTAAAATAGAATAATGATAAGATTAATGTAGATGAAGTTCCCTTCTTTCTTCCAAGTCCTTCTGTGTTGTATATAAGTCACAAAGCCCCAAATAAATCAGTAGCAGCTGATAATAACAGTAAATAAAGAAAATAAGTAAATAAAATACCTTGAAACACAAGCAGGAGAACCATTGTAATTACAGATGAAAATAAAAATTGCGCACTCACAATTCATCTGTTGATCCATCAGTATACTTTCCATAGGAAATGAGGCCATAATTGTCTTTGTTGATTGCAATCACAACTATGACCACAATTAGAGGGACACCTGAAATATTCAAGCAAATACAATCACGCATTTATATAAACCAGTCTCAGAGTCCAAACAAGGCAAATGGTAGATACAAATTTATGGGATCCATCAGCAGCCATGTAATATAGCTATCTAAGCCAGCTCAATTAAACATTATATGCTGAACACTCATTTTTATCTGACAATCTAATTTGATCCTCAAGTTATCCATTCACAGTAAACTCCATAATGTTTGGGACTAAGACATTTTTTTCTTGATATGACTGTATACTACTCCACAATTTTAGATTTGTAATCCAGTCCAACTTTTTATACATATCCCTCTATTTCATGCACCATAATGTTTGGGACATTAATGTTACGTAAATGACAGCAGTCATGTTTAGTACTTTGTTGCATATCCTTTGCATGCAATGACTGCTTGAAGTCTGTGACCCATAGACATCCCCAGGTGATGAGTCTTTTCTCTGGTGATGTTCTGCCAGGCCTGTACTGCAGCCATCTTAAGCTCCTGCTTGTCTTGTGGACAAGTAGCCTTAAGTTTTTTCTTCAACATATGAAACGCGTGTTCAATTGGATCCATATTTGGTGAATGATTTGGCCAGTCAAGAATGTTCCAGTTTTAGTTATTGAAAAACTCCTTTATTGCTTTAGCAGTTTGTTTGGAATCATTGTCTTGCTGTGGGATTAAGCATAGTCCAGTGAGTTTGGAGGAATTTGGCTGAACTTGAGCAGATAAGTACAGCTGTGCATCTGTACTAATGCATCCGTACACTTCATAATTCATTCTGTTGCTGCTATCAACAATTACATCATCAATGAAGGCAAGTGAGCCCTTATCTGTAGCACATCCTGAAACATCCACACCTGCCTCCTGAAGAAAGTTTCTGATCTGTGTGACAGATATTTAGGAATTTTTCGTCATTATGGTGAGAATTCTACAAACCTGGGCCAAACCTTAACCTTAATTTTGTTACAGTTAAGTTTTGGCCTATCTTGTAATTGCTTCCTTGACTTTCATTAGCGCCACTCAGATTCTCATGTTGACAAACACTAATAAAAGTATCCAAAGGCAGTCAAAAGCCTAGAATGACGGTTAGATACTGAAACCTGCCTTAAGGAAGCAATTAAACACACCTGTCTAATCAGAAACACGTGTGAAGCCACTTGTCCCAAACATTATCATGCCCTGAAATTAGTGGACAATGTGTAAAAGGTGTTGTAATTTCTACATGATAAAACCAAAATGTATAAAAATAACCTTAAATAAATGTGAAGAGAATGTGCACTTTAACCACATGTGATTATTTAAAATTACAAATCTAATATTGCGGAGTACAATGCAAAATCCAGAAAAAAACATGTCTTTGTCCCAAACACTGTATATGACTCAATGGAACAGTTCAGATTAAGTACCATACTCTAGGGGAATAGTGCTACAGGAATAGTGCTCACACCTGAGATTTAAAACCATGAAAGTAGGTGGTCGCAAGTCTGGTTCCTAACTGCTGGGTCATGCCATAATGGTCACTTTAGCAGCACATGTGAGGCAGAGAGGATGTGCCTACCCCAGCCGAAAAGGGAGAACTTGAGCATGTATCTGGACATGTAGGAGTTGAAGACCTTGACGATAGCCAGGTACATGTGGAAGGCCTCCAGCCCCATCCAGGTGAAGGACACAAGCAGGAAGTAGTGCAAGAAGAAAGCGGTGGAGATGCAGAGGCCCATGGCATCTGAGTACAGGGCCAGCCATGAGTCTAGCAGGAAGGTCAGATTCAGCAGCAGCAGGGCTGTACACAGTTGGATCAAGATCTTGGAAGGAATGTCCCTCCGTAATTTCCTTCAGAGAATAGTTCAAACAGAAAATGATTTTATTAATCACACCCTATTTATCCTTTGAGCTATGAATTCTTCCTTCACAAGAAATGTCCTGAAGTTACACACCTAAAGCACCACACAGTTTAGGAAATGGTCAAATTTAGTTTGCATAATTTGAATTAAACGAATGAATCGATTTGTTGTCAGTTTATTGCTAAATCCTGTCTCTTTACCGTTCAATCTGAAATATTCCAATTTTGTGAATTGTGTAAATATTTGTGATAGGGTATGACCAAAAACAAATGCAGTGGATGTTGTGTTACTAGGTATGTCTCGTCACTACTATTTATATACTGTAACACAGCAAGATAAAATAACACCCATTACTAACCAAAACTTAATTCAATAAGGAGACATAGAGGATGGAGAGAACTTAAGAGCGGAATATCTGGGTTCAATTAAGAATCTGTACAATTACCCATGTGTCAGAAAGGTTAAAGATCACTTGGTCATGTGACTTACTCAAAGGCCAGGTAGGTGAGAACAGTAATGGACAGAAAGATAGCAGAGATACCACAGCCAATGAAAGTAATGAAGGTTTGGATGATGGCTTGCAGACGGTCAGTAATGCCCTCTCTAGAAAGGTCCTGCAAGGTTGAAATCAATCAGGAACCAACAAACTCAAAAAACTGCTGCAAACTAAGACATCTCAAATAATGCATGCAGAAAATCAATGAATGTTTATTGCCTGATTATTCACACACTCACCAATAGCACAGCGAAGCTGGTGAGATGGTTGCAGCTGCAGATGGTCTCTTCGTCCGTCATGTTCTCAACAGTGCAGCCATCACTGCTCCAGCCTCCTGATCTCTCTGCCACAGGAAAACATGTTAACATTAGTATACTCAGGGAAACTGGAAAACTCCTCCATTGCTAGGTTATTTAAAATGACTTTGATTCCACCATGAGAGAACTGGAGAACATCAGGCAACACATACCATTTCGGTTGAGATCCCAAAAGACGCAGCTGGCAACAAAGTTCCCCTGTGGGAGAGAAACAGCAGAGCCTCAGAATGGAAATTGGCCCTTCTCAAATGAGTTTTTGGGGATTGATCATAGAAGCAGGGCCAGGGAGACAATGGCTTCTCTACTTTTGACCCCATCACTCTTTTATTTAGCAAGTTAGCAGTCTCAGTCCAGTGTTGATAATTTTCCTCTATTTTAAAGCATGCTAAAAAAAACTTTTAAAAAACACACTGTATCAGCTCAATTCTTGCATATAATATTTTCTTGCTAGCTAATGTTAACTAGCAAACCTCATCTGAATTAGTTAGCTAGTTGGCTGGCAGTAACTACCAAAAACACCTAACTATAATGCACTACAAGCTTCAGAGTCATTTATGCTCTTTTCTCTTGTCACACGTAGCTGCTTGTCAGTCTTTGTATCACTGCATATTCATCAGACTCACCGCAAATTGTCAGTCACTTCTAACATAAAAATAATCATTCTGGCAGTTATCTTTGAGAGCCTTACATGACAGGAACAGCTGCATTGCTATAATTCATTTCTCCTCAACCCCTTATCTTGGCAAAGTAATTTTGAGTAGGAATGTAATTTCTGTATAGTCTTAAGGCAGTGAAAGTGTATCCTTTTAGGTTTAACTTACAATGACACCTTCATACCAGCCGGATGTGCTGTTAAGTGGTCAGTACCATAAACACTTAAGATTTGAATCATGCAATGAACAAGTAGTAGTTAGAATTATCTAATGAGAGTTTTTCTTACAGATGGCCTTAGTTAACAAAGACTTTTAATGGGGAAAGTATGGGCTGGCTAAAAATGTACAATTGACAGTTTTTGTGCATCATATCACCATTGCTATGCAGACTGTGTTATCCTTTTAGCTGGCTAGATTGTTTTGCTTGGTGCATGGTAATGGTGATCACCCAATCTTTATGTGTGTGGCATCAGACAGCATGAGACCAGTGTGGCTGGACTGGTTGATACAGCAGGGTTTGAAGGGGGCAGGTCGGTCCCATTTGAGTCCTCCTATCTGGAACTGCCAAACTTAATTTAAAACAAAGTAACTAACTTAGCTATTTTGGCACTGTGGTGCAAACTAGACCTCAAGGTATTCAGTAAGTTGGATTAATAGAGTTGTGGATTAATAACAATTGTGGCCCGCTTGACATGTTCACATGACAGACAGACAGGCAATGGCAGTTTCTCAGCTGGGCTCAGTACTATTATGCAACAGCTGTCTCTCTCTTCAGGTTTCTCAGCTGAGCTCTCTCTCTCTCTCTCTCTCTACTAACTGTAGGTTGTTTAGTCAGTTTGTTCATATGTCTGCCTCTTTTTCCTCAACCTGAATTTTTTCTCAACCTTATCTCTAGTGCCCATCCTTCATCCTCTCATTCTTACATCTTTCTCATCCTCTTTCCTGCTCTCTCCATCTACCCTCTCCCTCTCTCTCTCTCTATCTCTACTAACTGTAGGTTGTTTAGTCTGTTTGTTCATATGTTTCAACACTCTGGCTTGTTTTGCGTACATTTATGGCCACGTACTGTGATCTATGTAAACTATGAATAAAATATTCTTTCCAAAACATTGTCAGTCTGCCATACCTGTATGGGTTTGTTGTTTTGCAGGGTGAAGACAACATTGTCCCTTAGTCCACTGATTGACAGGTTGGCCACACTCGTAGCCAAGACACCACTGTTGAGGCTTCTGTTGCCAAGGGCATTGTCCTACAGAGAAAAATAATGAGAAACAGAGATACAAGCCATATGAACAGAACATACAGTCCAATAAATAAACAAACACACTACACAAATAAGAAAAACATTTTGAATGGAGTCATTGACTGTACAAAAGCATTTGACTTTTGGTGAATGAACTATTCTATCACCTTAAAAGTGATGCAGGGGAGATACAGCAGCAGATAATAGGATTAAACATACTGACAGTTTTCTCAGTTACTTACACACTAAAACTACGAGCAAAACATCCCAAACTATTACATCAGCTACTAAAAGAAAGACTAATTTCTCAAACCTATAAACACTATTCACCTGTTTAATAAAAAGGCACATGGGTGAATTCATAATGCTTTAGATCATTGAATCCAAACTATGCAGAATGAGCTCAACTCAGAGGAAGAGTACAGCTGAAAGGAGATGGAAAGAAGAGGTAGAAGGGCAAGGAGAAGTTTTGTATCTGATGAGATCCATGCTAATGTTTTTGACCATGTATTTGTCCATGTAATGAAAAATTGCCATTGTCAAACTGAGACCAGAACAACTGAGGATGAGGGTATATTTCAAGGAATTTACTAAATCTGAATTTCAATTTCAACCATTGACCACATCCTTTGATGCAACAGAATACATATGAAGCAAGCCTACCATGTTCCTTTTGAAAAGAAAGTCAAAGACCAGTGCTTGAAATATGGGCAAGTAAGTCTTCATGCTATATTTTTGGGTTATGTATACACTTACGCACATTGTCAATCTCACATTTATCTCTGGTAATATCCCAAATGTTTGGAAGGCTGCTCAGGTTGTCCCTTTACATAAAGCCAGTGATCCCAGTGATATAAATAATTATCATCCAATCTTACAAATGCCTATTCTGCCTATCCAAAACTCTATAATACCTGGTTAACTCCCAGCTGAGGGCCTTTCTGGAGGCACATACTTCAACCACAGCAATCAGGGATTAGACCAGGTCATAGTACAGTAAAGGCTGCAACAAACAATTGTGACAAACAATATTGTACATTTTTGAATAATCGGCAACCAGGGCCGGACCATCCTTTAGGCAACTCTAGGCGACCAACTAGGGCAGCAAAAGCCATGGGGCTCTAGGAACTGGGGCGGCAAGCATCACAAGCGTCATCTTCGCTAACTGTTAGGCTGTGTGATAGGTGAAGTTTAGTTAACTAGCTAAGCTAATGTTATCCGCCGAATAGATCACGTTAGCTAGAACTGCCTAGAACCGTGCTTACCAGTTAATTCCTGGTTCAGACGTTACAGAACCTGTCTGTTATCCTAGATATGGCTAGATTTGACTGCCAAAAAGCATCAAGGTATTAGGTGGGTGGATTGTGATCGTTGAGAAAGTTGCCTACTGCGGCTTTAAATAAAACTTTCAACCAAGGGTGCAGTGAATAGTTTTTGAAAAGTTGACCAGTAGATCTGCGCAAAAAATTCCTTAGTAGGCCAAAGTAAGCAGATTAATGTCTAGCTATTTGTTATGTTCTTGTGCTTATATGATGGTATTTATAACACAAATGTACCTAATGGTAGTAATGATTATTGAAGTAGATTTTTTTTCATTTTAGCACGGTTTTGGGGTGGTATTTTTTTATCTCATGAGGGCAGAAAAATGATGAGATCCGAGCCTGCCGTCAACACTGTGCTGCACCTATTATTGATCTATCATAGGCATTAGATACTGTTGATCATAGTACTTTATTGAACAAATTATCGTCTATAGGACTGGATGACCATTTCATTCATGAGGTTTATGCATATCTCTCAGGTATAACTCAAGCAATTATTGATGACAAGTCAAGCTTTCTTGCAATCAGTAAACGTGTCCCACAAGGGTCTATCCTAGGTCCACTTCTATATACATTATATAAAATTATCTTATATCCTCCACACAGCATTGTAATAGTCATGTTTGTGCTGATTATGCAATCCTGTACCAGCTTTACACTCAATCTCGCTGTTGCTAATATACAATCTGCTTTCAGAGATCTCTTGTTGATCACAAGTCTATTTTAAATTCTGATAAAACAAAATGTATTTTATTCTCAATGTTGCATGGTAATACTCCTTATGTTATTATTCATACTCTCTTAATTTTATAAATATTTAGGAATTTGGCTACATAATTGACTTCCTTTTAAGACCCATGGGCAACACTTGTCTAAAAAGCTGAGAACTTGGATTCTTGGAGAGACTGGACTCGTGTACAGAAACAAATCCTCCTTCTTTTTTCAAGTCAAAAGACCATTGCACAAACAACAATCATGCCTGTACTAGATTACAGTGACATTCTGTACATGCATGTCTGCATGCCTCCCCTCCACACTGTCATAGTGCTTTGCGTTTTATCATCGGAGACAGGCTTTTAACTCACCATGGTCCTCTTCAACTAAGTGAAGGGAGTTGCATCAAATTCTATGAATCTGTAAAGCTCTTAAGAAACTTCCCCAATATCTCTGCTCCCTGATCACTTTTAAACACAGCAATTACAGCACTAGGTCACAGAATTCCTTAGTCTTAGATACTCCACATGTAAAAAGTGAGCTTGGCAAAAATAAGTTTTAATTAAAGCCGCAAGCGGCGTTGGGAGGGGTCCAAGCATTGGCGCCGTCGCGCCCCCTATGGAACAATTTTAAAAAGGCTTTTTCCTCGTGATCATATGCCTTCACCCAACATATCTACTGAATATCATGATGATTGTATAAAAGATTGATGACGTATGGCCAATTGTGTGCTAAGAGACGCTGTCGGATGACTTAGTTGCGTCGCCATAGATGTGTCCTGGCCGCTTCCCGTAAAGGCCTTTACTATGTCGTAACACTTAGATGGCATGTCATAACACTTAGATGGTCCGGCGTGTATGCACAGCTGCAGTGTTTCTGCGCCGCAACTAAAAAAGGCGTCACACTAGTGTTGTCACGATACCAAAATTTTGACTTTGATAACAATACCAGGTTTAGTACTATGATACTCAATACTGAAATGATACTTGAAACTTAAACGATGCTAATTCGATACTCGGTACCTAACGATACTGAAATTACCTTAATAGATCAGAAACGTAATGTCCACAAGGGTTGACCTCATTTTCGAATTCATGGTTTATTAACAACCTGGTTCATTAACAACCTTGAAGTTGAAGCCTCTTCAACATATTAATATGCATAGGCCTATAGTGTTACAACACTGAACAATAGAAAAATATGTTAAATATATTTCAAAAATTAAACAGTTTAATTTTTGTTTTATTTAAAACAGGTCTTTCACCTTTAAATAGATTTAAAAACAGCATATTTCAATAACAATACAGCATCTATCTATAATAAAATATTTCCAAATTGGAACACCTATTGCTACTCAAGTGAACTGAGTCAAAGCTTGCGCTGTATCAAGGAGCTGAGTGCACAAGCGCAAGTCACCTCACTTGGCAACCTTAGTTGCTACTGCCTTCTAGTGAAGATTCTGACAAATTACACTTTTCATCCTCTCAATCAGTAATGCGGGAGACAATTTTCCCTGGCTTTTACATTCCACTCAAAACTACCGAACGTCGGAATATTCTAATACCGAACCGATTCTTTTTTTTTTTTTTAAGTACCGAGAAAGTGCTGAAGTTTTGGTATACCGTGCAACACTACGTCAGACACATATTCCAATCAATTGCTCAGTTTAGCAGAGAATGCACATTTCAGAGCACCTCAGAGACAGATAGAATAATAATACATATTTCAAATAATAAATACGACATTGAAAAAAACGAAACAAAAAACGAAATATCAACTCGCCTACCTTGTCATTTATTTCGACATTGGTTATATTATGGTAGCAACGGAACGAAGGCTATATTGACCGTCATTGTTTTATTATACCAACGTGTTTGCGCGCGTTTGTAGAGAAACTCAAATACCATCAATAAAAATGGTTTAGCTGTATCTGAACATAATGGCGGGTGGGGATGGGACCATATGAAAACAATGTTCAGCCGTCAACCACGTTTTGGCAATGTTCCAACACTCTCGTCATCACTCCTGAATCACAAAAACACTACAGTGTGCAATATCCCCATTATATAATACCACTAACCTACTTTAAAGACACTCAATTTCAAAAATAACGTATAACTGAAATATTTTGAGCAGTAATACTTACATAGCAATGACATGTTATCTGTGTTCAGTAGTATAGAGACAGAGACAGTAAATCATTGACAAAGTCCTGTCCGCTTCTGTTTTGCGTCAGAAAACGATGTCAGATATGTCTATAAGCAAAGATATGGCTTCGCTATGCCCCGAAGTCCTCAATAATAATAGTACTCTCGCAGAAATTATGAAAATCGTTAACAACGTTTCGTTAGGTGCAGCGTCTATCAATGCTGCCCCAGATGTGCAAGATGATAAGACAATTTTCCGTTAAGCTGACCGATAAAACGCTATTCCAAAAGCAAAATCAGACATGTTATACATCGTTAGAAAGCTTATACTCTCACCTACTGACTAAATGAATTGTCAATCAAGCCAAATTGCACTAAAAAGGGCGACAATGCCGGAAGCAACAGGTGTGGTATTACGCACAGCTATCTTTGAAGATAGCAGACCCAGGCGTCACAGATGCGCGTATATTTCGCGAACGGATTGTCCAAGACAATATATGACCACTCATTCGCAAAAGGGACATCTCTACGCGTAAAACCAATGGTAAGATTGTATATTTATTCAATGTTTAGTCCCAGATATTGACTGTAGAATGACATGGTATAATTCAAAAAAACTTTGTCTCGTTTATTTCATTATTCAGTGAGCAGCGTTTTCACTGCTGTATTGGCATATTTTAGAGCTAATGTCGGGTTTATCTTGTTGCTACGAAATATTACATTACATTAAAGGTATTTGGCAGACGCTCTTATCCAGAGCGACGTACAACAAAGTGTATAATCATAATCAGGAACAAGTGTGTCAAAAACCCTAGAGAGAAGTACCGTTCCAAGTGCAGGGAACAACCGCATAGTTCAACTTGGACCCTTTAGGTTAAACTGATTAACACTAACACATACAAGAGCAGCAACAACGCAGTCTATGCAAAAATACAAGCAATAGTTAAGACGAGTTAAGACTAAGTCACCTACGAAACAACTACCTAGTTACAACTCTAAATTTACAGTCAATTTAGAGATTAAATTGAGAATATGATTTCTCTCAGCATAATGATGGATTTAACACTCTGGGGTCTAAGGGTAAAATGAGGCACACTGGTGATTGTGCGATGCTCTGACATTTGTGTAAATTTCATCAACTTTATATACAGTGATTCCAAAGTGTTTCATATCTTTGTTTTCAGCACAAACTCAGCTACAACAATATGGCAGCAGTAAGTAGGTCATAATAATGTGTGGATTGTAAACTGCTCTAAAAACACACAAACTGTAAACAGTAGTTTTGAACATGCACAGGAATGTTGTAATAAAACACACTAAACAATTGTGAATAAGACTTTTGGTCACGGAAATGTGTTCTTCAAGGTCTTGGGTATCAAAAGATGACAAAATATTTTAGCAAATCCAATGAGAAATATAAAATAAATTGCTAAAAGTTAGTGTTGTGACTAACACCAGGTGAGAATGGGAGGGCAAATGGCCTTTCTGTAATGAATATGCATTGGGTAGGAATACCTGCCAGCTAAGTAGGCTATTCACACCTGGCCGCATGCCTCCCCACCACTAAGACAAAGACTCAGTGACCCATTTAGAAGACAGAAACAAAGACAACTTTTGATTTTAGAACATTTATTGAAGTAAACTGCATGGAAGATGAGATGAGACTGGTGTACTCTTGCAACGTCTGCCTGGCCTCTTAGCTAGTGGTGAACTAGGCCGTGTTTCCTGATCAACATCTCTGCAAATATAATAAAAACAAAATTGTTAGGAAATGTGAAATCAAATCAAACTTTATTTATATAGCACATTTCCTTCAACAGGTGAAAATTAAATGTGCTTTACAAAAAAGGGACAAACCACTAACTAATGAAAACAAAATTTATGAAATGTGACATCATATACAAACAAAGAACCAAACAAACACAACCAGACGCAGAGAGGTAGCCTATAATTTTGAAGCAATGGTTAGAATCATTTGTAGTGTGGGAACTTACAAACGGGCATATTAGTGAATATTTCTACAAACACACAGATAATGTAATACAGCACATTTACAAATAATGCAAGCTATCAACGAAAAAACATTAGCTTAACTAAATAAACACCAATATTCCAACTAAACTACACGCAACTCATCAATAACAATCTCAATCTGAACTAGGCTAGGTCTGTTTAGCTAAGTGGTTATTTTATTGCTATTTCCCGAACTTACTTAGAGAATGCTAATATCGATTGTGCAAGGACATCAGTTTTAGAATCCTAGCCATGCCACTACACGCCAGGCATGAGCTATTTATTACGAATATGATTGAAAAACATACAGTCTAGCTGATACTTCTAACACAACCAGACGCAGAGAGCCTAGCCTATAATTTTGAGATGCAATAGTTCGAATCGTTCGTAGTGTGGGAATTTACAAACGCTCACATTGCTGGATATTCCTACAAACACACAGATACGTTGCAATACAGTACACATATTTACCATGATCATAAGAAATATACTTACGCATGAAGTTGATCCTCAGCTGGATCAGTTCGCTTTTCGAAATGACACCGCTCTTCATCAGTGTCGGCTTCCGGACGGACCATTTTCCAAAATTAAACGAAATGTTCACCTCAAAAGAAGTGAATTAGGCGACACTCTGCGACATTCTATCCCGCTTTGACTTGGCATTTCTCACATGGATCTCGCATCGCCCCTCCTTTAGTCTCCTTCTATGGAGAGTAATTAAAATGTTGTTAACATGTGAATGCGATTTGGGCGGACTTCCTGCTGAGCGAAATTCACATAGTAATGAGTAAAGTATAGCAAAGCATACATGATCTAATTAATCAAATTTGGAACATTTAAAACAATTTATATTATTTGCCAATGGGCGCATTGGAAAGTCGCGATTCTAAGGTTTCTGTCAATGTTTTTGTCGCGTCTGTATGATAACATCACATGAAGTTAATCATCCAAATAGAAACGAAAGTTAATTTCATCTTGTCGAGCTCTGCCGGCGGAGCTCTCGACCCCAGAGGGTTGAAGACTAAACAAACTCACCTGATATTGTCTTCAAATGGACCGTATTATTTATTTAGACATTGGCAGACTACAGCATAAATTGCGTCTTTTGTTTATATTCAATATTAGTAATTGCAGCGAGAAACTGCAGCTGTAGGTCGTTATGTTATGCTAGCAACGGAACGAAGCGGACGATATATGTATTAGGCTACCGTCATTGTTTCATTATACCAGCGTGTTTTCGCGCGTTTGCACAGAAACTCAGAACCTATAAATAAAATGGTTTAGCTATTTCTCAGCATAATGACAGATTCAAAGACTAAACGAACTCACGATACTGTCTTCAAATGGATGCAGGCTCAAGAAAAGTAATTATACATCCTCTCAAAAAGCTTTTACTAAGAAACTCTTGGTAGCCTAGCATGCACTCTGGGTGGCACTGTCTTCCATTCCTTCCCCGACGGTCAGACCGTCCCCTCACTGCTAAAAACTAGACCTACGGTATCGGATTACTTGCGTCGCCATGGATGTCGCTTGCCGTAAAGAAGTTGACTAGATGTCGTAGCACTTAGATTTGGAGCTCCAGCTCTTCCGCACCCCAACTAATAAAAAAGTCCAAATGGCGGGCAAACAATATGGCAGACATAGGTGCTCCCAATGGCAAAGTTGTAGAGCACATTCAGATGCATTGGTCGATGAAGTTTTGTGTTGATCTGACTTACGGTGTGGGAGTTATGACCTTTTAAACATGACCCTTTGTTATAGCGCCACCATCTGGCCGACATAGGTGATTTGTAATGCCTGAGTAGTGGGGGGCCATAGGAACCGACCTACCAAATTTGGTTGGACTACAACTTATGGCTGCTGAGCCTCAGACATTTTAGCGGAGAAAACTGCCACGCCCCAACTAAAAAGTCAAAATGGCGGGCAAACAATATGGCGGACATAGGTCGTCCCAATGACAAAGTTGTACAGCACCTTCAGATGCATAGGTCCATGAAGTTTTGTGTTGATCTAACTTATGGTGTGGGAGTTATGGCCTTTTACGCATTACCCTTTGTTATAGCGCCACCATCTGGCCGACATAGGTGATTTTTAGTGCCTGAGTAGTGGGGGGCCTTAGAAACCTACCTGCCAAATTTGGTTGCTCTAGGACTTATGGCCTCAGACACTTTTAGCGGAGAAAAATAATAAGAATAATAATCCTAACAGAAACAATAGGGTTCCACCAGCTTCGCTGCTTGGACCCCTAATAATAATAATCCTAACAGATACAATAGGGTTCCACCAGCTTCGCTGCTTGGACCCCTAATAATCCTAACAGATACAATAGGGTTCCACCAGCTTCGCTGCTTGGACCCCTAATTACTATGCCCCCTACAAATGGAATGAATTACAAAAAAAAACTTTTGATTATAGAATCGCACATTCCAATGCAAGATTTTAAACTCTTAAACGCTGATTTAAACTTGTAAACGAAGATTTTAAACTCTTTAATACTGCTTGTCCATGTCTCCTTTAATCTACTTGTCATCTCATGCGTGACTGCTATACTGTATGTTAATGTATGTCTGAACTGTGTTGGTTTGTACAAAGCTTTTATATATGTTTTATTGTTAGCAGGTTTCTCTTGAAAAAGAGACCTTGATCTCAATTAGACTACTTGTTTAAATAAAGGACAAATAAAATCTATTTCTGGAGTGTAAAGTGCAGGCTATTTGATGGCCTACTTTTCTTAATGTGTTTTGGTGTTTTACTGTGTTTCTACTGTAATATACATAATCACATCTTTTTGCTGACACACCACATGAGTTCATCTTCATTGACAAGGCAGGACTTAACCTCACCAAATGGAAGAGAAGGCAATGTCACACTTTGTCAGCCACCCTGAGGTCCTCCACTGCCATGCTCCCCTGGGCCAATATAACCAATATAACAATATAGCTTTTCTCAATAGTCTTCCGGATAAAATATTCAATTATATATATAGCAGGGGGCCCCACTGAGACAGAGATCTCTTTTTCAGGGGGTCCCTGCGGACACACAGCATTGACAGCATTACATATACAGTACATCTAAAATAAAAGTGAATATAATGAGTTATAACCAATGGAGACACTTATGATAGAACAGGAATAAAAAAAACATGAGTAGGTGTGTATCCGTGCCAGGGAAGTTGGGTAAATTAGGCCTAGAAAACAGCAGGTGTAAGCAGTTGTGGAAAACTGTAAAGTAGAGTAAGTAGTGGCCATTTACAATAAAACACAAAATTATTCAGTGTTGAGAGCAATGTTTTTCAATATTATTATCAATAAGTGGGTTTGATGGAAAAGTCTGCATCCCTTAAAATCAAATAACATGAAACAAAATCAGCATATGGCCCAACAGAAATGACCTAGATCATCAGTCCCCAACCGGACATGAGATGCAGCAGACAATGACTGTGCAAGAGTAATACTGTCATCTGCATGGCAGTAAATTTAAAAAATATTTCCTTAAATTTACTGCCAGGCAGATGACAGTATTACTCTTGCACAGTCATAAGAATAGTGCAGTTAATGGTTTCTAAGAGTAATATCTTCTTTCTGACAATTACTCTTAGAAACCATTAAGTGCACTATTCTTAAAGTACAATGGTCTGAGCAAGCAGACCATCAGTGATTTTTATCAGGACGGTGCACGCATCACAGGCAAAAAACTGTATTGCACCTTTTAAGCCGCGTTTCCACCGCAGGAACTATACCCCGGAACTAGGAACCTTTTGAGGAACTCGGTGCGTTTCCACCGCAGGAACTAGGGTCTAAATTTAGTTCTGGGGGCTTTGTTTTACCCCCCAAAACGTTCCTGCTCAGGGGGTAGTACTTTCCGAAAGTACAGGAACCTTTTGGGTGGAGCTTGCAGCGCTGAACATTTCTGATTGGTCGAGTAGGCTACTCGCAGCATTTGTGTTGTATTTATTTTCCGCCATTACCCGCCATGTTTGAAAATATGCAGCGGCAAACCAATTTATTTTCATAATAACTTCAAATCAAACTTGTACGTTATGCGGCGCAGTAGGCTAGTTTTGGTTATAGCCTGTCAACGTCTTGGAATTATAACGTGTGCTCTTCTGTTCTTTTCTTGCTTTAGTATTCGTTTTATAAAATGCTAAGCATTCGTGCTGGGACAGCATATTACGTAGGCTACCAAAACATTCAAACGGATTAATTCGGTTGCTGAATATTTTCTTCCGGATTTTCTTTGTTAGCCCGTTGTAATTGACTCAAAACGTTTGATACAGTTATGTGAGGTATGCGGTAGTTCTGCATAATTAACATTGATGATACAGTACAAGCAAACTGGAAATCACCATCCGCACTTTTTATCCGCGTAAACTAACAGGTTAATTCTAGTAATCTTCCCTTTAGCTTTTTCAGACTTCCGTAATTTTACTGACATTTTTCAATTCCACGAAAAGACCAGGAAGACTATGGACTAATTTATGGTGCATGGTTCGCATCTGGAGGGCACACTTCGCTGCTCGGCTAGCAGTAACTTCGAAGGAAAGCAAACGGTGGCTGTACCACTACTAATTTACATTTTCACGCAAGTCCGAGTTTTCGTTCTATTCTTGTCATTTTGCCATTAGCCTATATGGAATTGACGACGAGAAAGTAATCAAACAGCAAATTGTTTACAACGTGTGCATGTTTTCTGCTGTTGTTGCCAGTTATACATATAAATGTGAATGCATTCTGTCGCTTCGGATGTCAAGACATGAAAGCGAATGTTCGCATAAAAACATAATGAATGTGTTTGAGAGGATATATGAAAATCAATAAATACAAAAGTAACCATATATAGTCATTGTTGGTAACCCGTTGTATAAGTGGAATAAACCCCTCCGGGCTGTCCCGGTTATTAGAAAATAATGTAGGCTACTTCGGTGGTAGTATGGGGTTACGGAAGAAATCATATGACAGACGGACCGACGACAACGTTGCTTTTTCATACGTCAGTGGGCTAATTTGCCTAATCTTCGCGGTACTTTAGACCCCGGTGGAAACGCAGACAACCATTGGCTGAAGGAACCTTTCAGTTCCTGGTAAAGTCGTTCCTGGGACTGAAAGTTCCGGGTAATTTCGGTGGAAACGCGGCTTTATTCTGATAGTTCACTGGGTTTTTATTATTTCAATTTTTGTGTATGTTTTTCACTTAGACTTAGTAACACAATGCAGGTTTGGTTTGTTATAATTTGCTTTGCCTTTGAATTCTTCATTATCTACCAAATGGTTAGTTTTCGTGGCCAGGGGTCCACACTTTCACCAATTAGGAGCCTGTTGAGTTAGCTCAGTCTTTAACTTGATCTGGTAAATAATTTGTAACCTTTTTATCCATTATTAGGGGTCCAAGCAGCAAAGCTGGTGAAACCCTATTGTATCTGTTAGGATTATTAGGGGTCCAAGCAGCGAAGCTGGTGGAACCCTATTGTTTTTGTTAGGATTATTATTAGGGGTCCAAGCAGAAAAGCTGGTGGAACCCTATTGTATCTGTTAGGATTATTATTCTTATTTATCTCTGCTAAAAGTGTCTGAGGCTCAGCAACCATGAGTCCTAGAGCAACCAAATTTGGCAGGTGGGTTCCTATGGCCCCCCACTACTCAGGCACTAAAAATCGCCTATGTCGGCCAGATGGTGGCGCTATAACAAAGGGTCATGCGTACAAGGCCATAACTCCCACACCATACGTTAGATCAACACAAAACTTCATCGACCTGTGCATCTGAACGTGCTCTACAACTTTGCCATTGGCTCCACCTATGCCCGCCATATTGTTTGCCCGCCATTTTGACCTTTTCGTTGGGGCGTGGAAGTTTTCTCTGCTAAAATGTCTGAGGCTCAGCAACCATAAGTTGTACACCAACCAAATTTGGTGGGTGGGTTCCTATGGCGCCCCACTACTCAGGCACTACAAATCACCTATGTCGGCCAGATGGTGGCGCTATAACAAAAGGGTCCTGTTTAAAAGGTCATAACTCCCACACCGTAAGTCAGATCAACACAAAACTTCATCGACCGATGCATCTGAATGTCCTCTACAACTTTGCTTTTGGGACCACCTATGTCCGCCATATGGTTTGCCCGCCATTTGGACCTTTTTATTAGGTTGGGTGCGGAAGACCTGGAGCTCCAAATCTAAGCGTTACGACATCTAGTAAACTTCTTTATGGCAAGCGACATCCATGGCGACGCAAGTAATCCGACACCGTAGGGTCTAGTTTTTATCAGCGAGGGGAGGGTCTGAACGTCGGGGAAGCAATAGAAGACAGTGCCAGCCAGAGTGCTTGCGTCGGGGAAGCAATAGAAGACAGTGCCAGCCAGAGTGCATGCTAGGCTACCAAGAGTTTGTTAGTAAAAGCTTTTTGAGAGGATGAATAATTACTTTTCTTTGGCATGGATCCATTTGAAGACAGTATCGGGTGAGTTCGATTAGTCTTTAAATCTGTCATTATGCTGACAAATAGCTAAACCATTTTATTGGTAGGTTTTGAGTTCCTGTGCAAACGCGCGCAAACACGCTGGTATATTAAAACAATGACGGTAATACATATGCAGTCCGCTTCGTTCCGTTGCTGCCATAACATAACACACTATCTTGTGTCTACAGCTGCAGTTTCTCGCTGCAATTACTAATATTGAATATAAACAAAAGACGCAATTTATGCTGTAGTCTGCCAATGTCGAAATAAATGACAAGGTAGGCGAGTTGATATTTCGTTTTTTGTTTCGTTTTTTTTCAATGTCGTATTTATTATTTGAAATATGTATTATTATTCTATCTGTCTCTGAGGCGCTCTGAAATGTGCATTCTCTGCTAAACTGAGCAATTGATTGGAATATGTGTCTGACGTAGTGTTGCACGGTATACCAAAACTTCAGCACTTTCTCTGTACTTTAAAAAAAAAAAAAAAAAGAATCGGTTCGGTATTAGAATATTCTGACGTTCAGTAGTTTTGAGTGAAATGTAAAAGCCAGGGAAAATTGTCTCCCGCATTACTGCTTTAGAGGATGAAATTTGTAATTTGTCAGAATCTTCACTAGATGGCAGTAGCAACTAAGGTTGCCAAGTGACTTGCGCTTGTGTACGCAGCTCTTTGATACAGCGCAGGCTTTGACTCGGTTCACTTCAGTAGCAATAGGTGTTCCAATTTGGAAATATTTTATTATAGATAGATGCTGTATTGTTATTAAAATATGCTGTTTTTAGATCTATTTAAAGGTGAAAGACCTGTTTTAAATATTATTTAGTTTACAACTGTTTAATTTTTGAAATATATTTAACATATTTTTCTATTGTTCAGTGTTGTAACAGTATAGGCCTATGCATATTAATATGTTGAAGAGGCTTCAACTTAAAGTTTGTTAATGAACCAGGTTGTTAATAAACCATGAATTCGAAAGTGAGGTCAACCCTTGTGGACATTACGTTTCTGATCTATTAAGGTAATTTCAATATCGTTAGGTACCGAGTATTGAATCAGTATCGTTTCAGTATTAATTATCGTGATACTAAACTTGGTATCGGTATCAAAGTCAAAATTTTGGTATCGCGACAACACTAGTGTGACGCCTTTTTTAGTTACAGCATGGAAGTGCTGCAGCTGTACAAACACGCCAGGCCATATGTGTGTTACGACATCCCATCTAAGTGTTACGACAAAGTAAAGGCCTTTACGGGAAGCGGCCAGGACACATCCATGGCGACGCAACTAAGTCATCCGACAGCGTCTCTTTGCACAAAATTGGACATAAGTCATCAACATTTGATACAATCACCATGATATACAGTAGATATGTTGGGTGAAGGCATATGATCATGAGGATAAAGCCATTTTAAAATCGCTCCATAGGGAGCGCGATGGTGCCAATGCTTGGACCCCTCCCAACGCCGCTTGCGGCTTTAATTATTATAATTATTTTTTTATTGTTTGCAATATAGCAATGTGAACATGGGACTTTTATTCTTTGTGGCATGCATAGCTATTTCTGACCTAATTAATACAGCAAATAATCCCTCTAAACATGAAAAGCACCTAATTACAGTTGAGGCCAAAAGTTTACATACACCTAGGCTAAAAATATTCAAACTCAGTTTTTCACAACTCTGCACATTTCATGTTACCATACATTTCTTTTGGCAAGTCAATTAGGGCAATTAGTTCACATCAGAGGTCATTTTAAAACAATCGATTAGAAACAGATTTATTTCAGCTTTAATTTACTATATCAGAATTCCAGTGGGTCAAAAATGTATCTCTTTAAACAGTCTGGAAGATTCCAAAAATTGATGTAATGACTTTTTTGAAGCTTCTCTTTGGCTAATTGTCATAATTAGAAGTTAATAGGGAGTTAATTGGCACCTGTGGCCATATTTAAGGGCCTACCTTTAGGGAAATTGCCTTTTGCCCTTGATACCATGGGAAAATCAAAGCAACTCAGCCAAGACCTCAGAAAAACAATTGTGGACCTCCACAGGTCTGGTTCCTCCTTAGGAGCAATTTCCAATCAACTGAAGGTACCACGAGCATTTGCACAAGCAATTTCATGCAAATATAAAAATATTGGGACCACACAAACACTGCATCATTCAGGAAGGAGGCACAAATGAACTCCCAGGGCTGAACAGATTTTGGTCCGAAAGGTGAAACAAACTGAACCTCAAGAGAACAAAAGGAACTGGTGAAGGTGTTGGAGGGATCAGGTACCAAAGTATCTACATCCACCATTAAGAGAATCCTACATCACCATTAGGGATGTGCTGAGACGTCATTATCTGTATCTGTATCTGTTCAACCAACAAAATGATCTGTCTCTGTATCTGTATTCGGATAAGTGGACGTGGTTTATACCGGAAGTCACATTAAATTGAGCAGATGTTGTATTTTCATATTCATTGGCAATGCAAAAGTTGTGCCTTCAAAGCATCAAATTGATATAATATTGGCATATAATTAATTACGAAATATATTTCCACATCCTCATACTGTACTTTTCATCTCTCTTTCTTTAATTTTTATTTTTAACTAAACTGAGTTTTATGAACTGTCTGAACCCCACCACCCTCCCCCCCCCCTTTAACTGGGGGACACTGAACAATCAGGAACTGAAAAAAATGTTTTATAAATCAAAAGATTCTGTTTTGCATTGGAAATAGAAACTGTTTACAGTAAAGATATATAGAAAAATGTCCTTCAGTTGAAGGGAATAATCTTAAATTCCAATAGTAATTCACGTTACTGCAGTTTGCTAGGAAAACGTGAATTACTACTTTACAACAGTAATTACATAACAGTAATACATGAACTTTTTTTGCCTGTTTTATTTATTTTTTTATTTTCCCCTACTGAACTAAGTTTGGATAGACTGCAAACCATCTGATGTCCTCATACTTTCCCTTGGTGGCAACTGTTACCATGAAAATCTGGACTGGATTTTGTGTTCATTTGATAGTCAAGACCTATGGCTGATACAGCATGTTAAATGGAGGAATATTGACTGAAATACAAGGTATAACGTCGTTTTTTTAAATATTTCGACTGGGTTTTTTTAAATGGAGGAAAAAACACATACGGCTAAAAATTACAGGTTCTAAGCTATATTTTGATGTATAGGTTGCGGGGTTTGAAAGAAATCCAGCTGACACACCAGGCTATTGTCTCGCTAGCTCCGGCACCTGACGCCTCCTGCTCCTCGATACGAGAGTTTCCCTGAGTGATAGCCGGGAACGGTCAGTTCTCAGCCTGCTGCCTGCTGTGCGCTGACTTGGTGGGGGCGATCACTTTTCAATAATGTGTAATAAATGAAATGACCAGTTAGTGAAATCAAAGTCCTATGTTGCAAACAGAATGGGCATTTTTATCTTGTGGCCATCCACAATGATATGAATCGATTTTTCAGCAGTCGAAGTTGAAATATGTCATTTTTAATGAATATCAATACATAAATTGACTGCTAGAGACCTAGTATATTTAGCAGAATCACAGTTCAGAATGGTTCTTATGAGGGCCCAGTTCTCCAGAATGCACTGTACCTGAGTACCTGAGGAGCTAGAGAAAGAGGAAAAGAGACCAAGAGGAAAGGACAAGAAGCTAAGAGGGAGAAGAACACCATCTAAGTAGAAGAGGAGGAGAGACAAGGAGGAATAGATTCTGGTACCTGGAACACAGTGGTTTTCTGGTAAAAGATGAACTGGACCCTGGAGGCTAGCAGCTGTTCTTGGACAGTCAGATTAATAGTTAAGGAGGCAGGTAGGGTGATTGTGCCCAGTGTAGGGGCCCTCAGGTTCCCTGTCCTCCTTCGAGCTCTCTGCTCACCACGGACACCAATCTATGGGACATAGAGGACCAACATAAACATATAGCAACATGACAAGACAGTTAATGTGGGTGCCAGGTTCATTAGCATCACAGCAAGCCATTACAGTTTTTCTCAATTGTTTACACACATTTCTTGAGACTATGCCTTATTTCTCAAACTTGAGAAATCTGTCAAAATCTAACACTGCATTCAAAACTATGTTTTCTCCCCTTAAAATGACATTTTGCAAACAGTTCATACACACAAGCCAGAAAGTAAATATTCTAACTTAATGCCAATTACACACTGGTGTGATAAATGAAAGACACTATCATGAAAATATATATGTCTCAATATGCTTTTGCTTTTTCAGTGTTTACAACTTGTTCACAGTACCCAGTTGTTCCAAATTATAATTTTAGTATACAGATCTTAATTAGAAAAAGAACACTAACAGTAAGATTGTTTTTGCTGTTATTTTCTCCAAATTAGTGCTGTATGGATGTAAAACAAAAAGAAAAAAGGATAAATATACTGGGATAAAAGTAAAAACACCCTCTAACCCTCTATTGGATTAAAAAAAAACAAAGAAGAAGGAGGGAGATACTGGTTTTAAGTTGTGGACCAGGGGCTTGTTTCACGAAAGTGATTTGCGAGGATTTTCACTTGGAGGTCGCAATATCTTGTCAAAATGTGTTTCATGAAAATGCATTACTTGCACCTCTCGCACAACCATTTTTTTCTTTTCCAAATATGCCGTTTCCTCTGATAGTGCAGAGATGTAGGCCAGGCTCCACAAAGAATCATCTGAGATTTGACCACCTTTTAGATAACAACAGAGACAATGAGATAATTGAGCGATATAGATTTCCAGAGCATGAAATATTACATTTGGAGCATGGCCTCATATCACTCTTGCATCAAGTGTCGACCAACTTTCAACAGTCTACACCTAAAGTATTTCCTGAAATATGTATACCATTTATTCTAACATCTGCAAGTGGTATACTTTAATTATTTTAAACCTGTTTACTTCTGGAAAGTAAAACGAAAAGTACACTTTAGCCTACACAGTCTGAGATTTAGTTTAGAAAAAGTGTACTTCATGCATATTTTTAAAAACTTCATTTTTGTAAGGGTTGACAGCTCTGTGCAACCAACAGCTTCCTTGCAACCGACAGACTTCTCAAGGCCATTGCACATTGCAAAGGAACAAGTCCAGATGCGGCTGTGAAAGGACAGCGTTTTGTAAATACTGATTTCATTCCATTTCCGGACCCCCAACACAGGCATCAAGTGAAACTTCTATGCACTATTTGGTTTCCCAAAAGTCCTTGGTGCAATTGATAGTTTGCATATTCTAAAACTATCAATTTAACAAACATACCTTTGTGTGTAGAAAGGGTAGACCTTGCTTGAATGTTTACCAAGTGGTTTGCAGCTGTACAGAGTCTATTAGATTCTGTGGGTAGATACTCCAGGAGCACACATAGCAGTTACAGTGCAGGGGAAACTGATTGTGTCACCGCTTTGTCACAAGTGACATACAGATAGATGGCTTCTAGGTGACAGTGGGTAAGTTTAATTTGAATATTACAAATAGCAAAACGCTTAATGTTACTATAAAGTTTCAAATATATTAGGTCTACTGGGGAGACTGGTTCAAATAAAATAAATCATTAAAATGACATTTTTATGTCAAAACAAAGGCCTGTAATTCTAATTTATTCTGACTGCAAGTCAAATTTTTCCACCTCAGATACCCCTTGAACCTCACGTAGAGCAGAAGAGCACTCCAATGCTGTGCACAAGAACACAAGTATGATACAACACCAAAATGAGTCAGGTGGAAAGGAATCATAGCCAATTTATTGATTGCCTACATGAATGTACTTGCAACATGCCTTCATAGCTTGCAATTGGGATTTCTAAGTGAAATGCAGGAGAAATCATCTCGCAGATCTCAGATCACACGTTGCCACTTTTGTGAAACGAGCCCCAGAGCTCGGTGGCAACCTACGTTGTCCTAAATGAAAACGTTCATGGGCTGCTCTGGCCCATCTTGCCCCCTCTAATCAGATTGCGTGACAGTATTGTGGTATAATATATATATAATATATATATACTCTCTAGGACAACAATCATAATAAGTATTGTATTGAAATGTTACAGTTGATGCATGATCTCATACAAAGCACAGTAGAATCTCAATATGGATCATGTGTTGCGAGGTTGGAGGTTTGGAAACGTCACCCTGTAGGGGTGCTCTGCTCTGGATGTGGGTTGTAAAAAAAGGTGCAGAAACGCTGTGTTAAAGGGTGGAGATGTACTGTCTTATACCTGAAGGTTGTTAGGGTCAGTAATGGAAAAGGACATCTCCTCAAAACTGTCTCCGTCCACCTTCCTCACGGCCAGAGCAAGGGAATCAGATGAGATTGTTGTGGTCCTGCTCTGCACTACCAGCTTCAACCCCAGTGTTTCTACTGCCCTGATGATCCTGAGAGCAGGAGAAAACAGCTGGATTCTGGGTACATTTTAGGAGATTTTGGAATAAAACTGCTGTCTAAACATACTAGAATCTCTACAACACCTTACACCCTGCAAATCTGTTATCAAACCTATTTGCTAACTAATAAGAACCAGTTCATGCTAGTTCAAAGCAATGACTAATCAATGCCATTTGATTTTTTTATTTCTTTGATAGGAAAGCAAAGGGGGTTTATTCAACTGAAAATCATGGTTCCATTATGCAAATTTTACCATTTGTTGCCCATTGGCTGGAGGTTGAGAACCATTGATCTAAATTATTAGAATTTTGTTCAGTCAGGCTCACCTAGAGGAGGAGGCAGCCAGGGTGTTGGCCGAGGCATTGAGTAGATTACTGACAATGTCAAGTAGCTTATGGCCCAGCGCCAGGGTGACATTGGGCCCGGAGAGCAGATCCTCCAGTCTGGAAACCACCTGCTCCACCTGAGAAGAGTTCAGTGCAGAGATGTTCCTCGTCTGCTCCAGGAGCTTGTCAGCCTGAGTCTCCTCACTTGCAGTCGTCATGGTTACTGCAGGAAGTGGGTCGGGCATGTTGAATCTTACACAAATTTTAATGGGGGGGTCAACAAAGATCAAACAAATCCAACCCTTGGATGGAGAGTGCACCGGTTTCTACCTGTACTATACACTCATTAGGATTTTAATGAACAACACAATCTCACAATCAACAACAAGAGCAGTCAACATTTAAAAGGTGTATCCAGCACAGTTTCTATGATCAGTTTCTAATTCTGAGTGAAGCTGCCATTATTACTTGACTGTGAGAGAGAGAGCAAATGGGTGAATGTTGCCTTGAATACCTGTGGTAAATTCCATGGTGGCATCATCTGTTGTGGAGATAGTCAAAGGGGCCACAGTGGGCAAGACAGGGGGAATGACTATGGGGTTGGTGAAATTTGCAGTTGTGTTTGTTCTAGTGGATTTGCTGTTGGTGCTGGGGGACATAATTGTGGTGGTCTGTGTCCTTGTTTGGTTGACTGAGTGAGGTGTTGTCAGACCTGCTCCATATGTGCTCATGTTTGACTGAGTGTTTGCCACAGATACTTTGGTGGTTGCTTTCACTTGGAGAGAAGCTGTGCTCTGTTGGGTTGTTGCCTTTGGTAAAGATGCTGTAATTATTTCATTTTGGTGTACTGTTATTTCAATGGGATGGACTGTCATGTTATACTGTGTTGTGGTTTCTGTAAGAGCTATTGTCTTAGGTTGTATTTTTGTGTTTGGTAAACTAGATATATTCCATGGCATTGTTATATTTACTGGAAGAGATGTTGCATTGTGTTGTTCTGTCATGGTTGCCAGAACAGCAGTAGTATGTTGGACTGTATTTGGAGGAAGAGTTGTTATATTGTATGGAGTTGTGTTCTGCTGTGGAATATATTTTGTATTGTATAGTGTTGTTGGACTTACTGGTTGAGCTGTTGTATTTTGCTGTGTTGTCAATATTAGCAGAAGTGATGTTGTATTATGCTGCGTTTTGTTTTGCGGAACAGTTATGATATATGTTGTTGTATTGTATGGTATTACGGTCATTTGTGGAAAACCTGTTATATTAGCTTGTGTCGTGCTCATCTGAAAACTGGTTGTGTTCACTGACGTAATATTTTGAGGAAGAGATGTTGTATTAGGCTGCAATCTTGTGTTCAGTGGAATAGTTGTTGTGTTATATTCTGTCACATATAGTGTATGATATGTAGTATTTGGTGCTGCAGTCTTCAACAAAATAGCTGTTGTGTTCTGTTGCGTTGTAGTAGTCAGTGGTAGTGCTGTTGTGTTTTGCTGTGTGGTAGTATTGAGCTGATTAACTGTTGTGTTTTGTTGCGTGGAAGTGCTGAGCAGAATATCTCTTGTGCTCTGTTGTGTGGTAGCAGTCAGTGGAAGTGCTGTTGTGTTTTGCTGTGTGGTAGTATCGAGCTGATTAACTGTTGTGTTTTGTTGGGTGGAAGTGCTGAGCAGAATATCTCTTGTGCTCTGTTGTGTGGTAGCAGTCAGTGGAAGTGCTGTTGTGTTTTGTTGTGTTGCAGCAGTAGTATTGAGCAGAATAGCTGTTGTGTTCTGTTGTGTTGTCGCAGTCAGTGGAAGTGCCGTTGTGTTTTGTTGTGTGGAAGTGCTGAGCAGAATATCTCTTGTGCTCTGTTGTGTGGTAGCAGTCAGTGGAAGTGCTGTTGTGTTTTGTTGTGTTACAGCAGTAGTATTGAGCAGAATAGCTGTTGTGTTCTGTTGTGTTGTCACAGTCAGTGGAAGTGCCGTTGTGTTTTGTTGTGTGGTAATATTGTGCAAAATAGCTGTTATGTTCTGTTGTGCTGTAGCAGATGGTGGTAGTGCTGTTGTGTTTTGTTGTACGGTAGTATTGAGCAGAAAAGCTGTTGCATTTTGTTGCTTGGTAGCAGTCAGCGGAACTGCTGCTGTGTATTGTTGTGTTGTAGCAGACAGAGGAAGTGCTGTTGTGTTCTGTTGTGTAGTAGTATTGAGGATAATATCTGTTGCATTTTGTTGTGTGGTAGCAGTCAGTGGAACTGCAGTTGTGTTTTGTTGTGTGGTAATATTGAGCAGAATAGCTGTTGTGTTCTGTTGTGGTGAAGCAGTCAGTGGTAGTGCTGTTGTTTGTTGTTGTTTAGTAGTATTGAGCAGAATCGCTGTTGCATTCTGTTGTGTTGTAGCAGTCAGTGGTTGTGCTGTTGTGTTTTGTTGTGTGGTAGTATTGAGCGTAATAGCTTTTGTGTTCTGTTGTCTGGTAGCAGTAAGGGGCATTGCTGTGGTGTTTTGGTGTGTAGTAGTATTGAGTAGAATAGCTGTTGCATTATGTTGTGTGGTAGCAGTCAGTGGAACTGCTGTTGTGTTTTGTTGTGTGGTAGTATTGGGGAGAATAGCTGTTGTGTTCTGTTGTGGTGAAGCATTCAGTGGTAGTGCTGTTGTGTATTGTTGTTTAGTAGTATTGAGCAGAATAGCTGTTGTATTCTGTTGTGTGGTAGCAGTCAGTGGTAGTGCTGTTGTGTTTTGTTGTGTAATAGCAGTCAGTGGTAGTGCTGTTGTGTTTTGTTGTGTGGTAATATTTTGCAAAATAGCTGTTATGTTCTGTTGTGCTGTAGCAGATGGTGGTAGTGCTGTTGTGTTTTGTTGTACGGTAGTATTGAGCAGAAAAGCTGTTGCATTTTGTTGCGTGGTAGCAGTCAGCGGAACTGCTGCTGTGTATTGTTGTGTTGTAGCAGACAGAGGAAGTGCTGTTGTGTTCTGTTGTGTAGTAGTATTGAGGATAATATCTGTTGCATTTTGTTGTGTGGTAGCAGTCAGTGGAACTGCAGTTGTGTTTTGTTGTGTGGTAATATTGAGCAGAATAGCTGTTGTGTTTTGTTGTGGTGAAGCAGTCAGTGGTAGTGCTGTTGTTTGTTGTTGTTTAGTAGTATTGAGCAGAATCGCTGTTGCATTCTGTTGTGTTGTAGCAGTCAGTGGTTGTGCTGTTGTGTTTTGTTGTGTGGTAGTATTGAGCGTAATAGCTTTTGTGTTCTGTTGTCTGGTAGCAGTAAGGGGCATTGCTGTGGTGTTTTGGTGTGTAGTAGTATTGAGTAGAATAGCTGTTGCATTATGTTGTGTGGTAGCAGTCAGTGGAACTGCTGTTGTGTTTTGTTGTGTGGTAGTATTGGGGAGAATAGCTGTTGTGTTCTGTTGTGGTGAAGCATTCAGTGGTAGTGCTGTTGTGTATTGTTGTTTAGTAGTATTGAGCAGAATAGCTGTTGTATTCTGTTGTGTGGTAGCAGTCAGTGGTAGTGCTGTTGTGTTTTGTTGTGTAGTAGCAGTCAGTGGTAGTGCTGTTGTGTTTTGTTTTGTAATAGTATTGAGCAGAATATCTGTTGCATTTTGTTGTGTGGTAGCAGTCAGTGGTAGTGCTGTTGTGTATTGTTGTTTAGTAGTATTGAGCAGAATCACTGTTGCATTTTGTTGTGTTGTAGCAGTCAGTGGTAGTGCTGTTGTGTTTTGTTGTGTGGTAGTATTGAGCATAATAGCTTTTGTGTTCTGTTGTGTGGTAGCAGTAAGGGGTAGTGCTGTTGTGTTTTGTTGTGTAGTAGTATTGTGGAGAATATCTGTTGCATTTTGTTGTGTGGTAGCAGTCAGTGGAACTGCTGTTGTGTTTTGTTGTTTGGTAGAAGTCAGTGGAATTGCTGTTGTGTTTTGTTGTGTGGTAGTATTGGGGAGAATAGCTGTTGTGTTCTGTTGTGTTGTAGCCGTCAGTGGTAGTGCTGTTTTGTATTGTTGTTTAGTAGTATTCAGCAGAATAGCTGTTGCATTATGTTGTGTTGTAGCCGTCAGTGGTAGTACTGTTGTGTATTGTTGTTTAGTAGTATTGAGGAGAATAGCTGTTGTGTTCTGTTGTGTGGTAGCAGTCAGTGTTAGTGTTGTTGTGTTTTGTTGTGTAGTAACATTATGCAGAGTAGCTGTTATGTTCTGTTGTGTGGTAGTAGTCAGGGGTAGTGCTGTTGTGTTTTGTTGGGTAGTGGTATTGAGCAGAATAGCTGTTGCATTATGTTGTCTGGTAGCAGTCAGTGGAATTGCTGTTGTACTTTGTTGTGTGTTAATATTGTGCAGAACAGCTGTTGTGTTCTGTTGTGAGGTAGCAGACAGTGGAAATGCTGTTGTGTTTTGCAGTGCTGTAGCAGTCAGTGGTAGCGCTGTTGTGTTTTGTTGTGTGGTAGTATGGTACAGAATAGCTGTTGTGTTTTGTTGTGTTCTAGGAGTCAGTGGTAGTTCCGTTATGTTTTGTTGTGTGGTAGTTTTGTGCATAATAGCTGTTGTGTTCTGTTGTGCTGTAGAGCTTAGTGTTGTTCTTCTCTGCTGCGTGGCGGTGTTATATGGTGATACTCTGTGCCTTTGTGTAGTGATCATAGTGCTGCTGTGTGTGGTTGTGCTGTGAAGAGTTGATGAGGTGAATTGGTTGGGTGTTGTGAAGGGATTGGAGAAGTTGTGGGTGGACGATGGTGTGACCGTAGGACGGGACAGGTGCATGGTCACTGGTGAGGATGTGGTCGTAGAAGGAGGAGAGGTCGGCCTTCTACAGCTCTCCATCAAAAACACGCCGAGAATTTCATCTTCCATGCTGAAGGAATGCAATACACAGAAATGGACATGCCAATTATTAATAGAAACAACTCAACAATGAATAGAGATTATTCTCATGTACAAAACCTATTAAACAGTTTGACTTTTAGATCTACAACACGTAAATCATATGTTTGTTGAATATGTACAGAGCTGAATGTCGATATGAACTCTGCTGAAGTTGTATGGGAACAGTATTTCATGAGTTACAGGTATATGAGCAATACTCAATGGTCTATGTGATCAGTGGTGAAAGACAATGTGAACAGTATTTAGTGGTCCGCATTAACAGTAATTATACATCCAAGCAAACAGTAGTTAGTGGGCTAGTAACATAAAAACGTAATATTTCATGACAAGAACAGGTCATTTAGTCCCCTGTATTACTGGTTTTTGTTACAGCCATGAGGTGGCCAATTCGTGCAGAGCTGTTGTATTATGCAGGTTTTCGCTGTAACCAATTACACTGGCCAAATGAGCTAATTAACTAAATACACTTGCTGGTTTAACTGTTACAGTCTGTAGGGTGTCCATCTTTCAAACCATATACAAATCCCCCTCATTTATTTCTTTAAATGTTCTTAACAAGAACGTCTAGATGATCACCATGGAGGTTCTGATTCTGTTGTTCTTCTTAAACAGCAGACAGCAGTCCATGAACAGTATTCTGTGGCCTATCTGAACAGTATTTACTGTGGAGGTATACTGTGGTCTGTGTGAACAGTAGTAAGTGCTGGTGTTGAGGGCAGAGCAGTACTGACCAGGAGAAGATAACAGGATTAAGACTATCACAGATCTGAGAAGCATTGAGGTTTGCAGAGACCCAGGTGAAGGTGGAGTTCAGAAGATCATCCATAGGCCCTGAGGGCCAGCCACATATTGCTGAGAAAACACAAAACAAAATTACAATTAACACACACACATACTGCTGCCCTCAGCTGCTCTGGCCACTGCTCCTGACTGACAACTGCTCCACACTGCCACATGGAACCCAATCCTGGATTTGCTTCCGTAGAGCTTACCTGCTCTTGTAATGGTGCCATTGAAGCGAATGTCATTACTGTCTTTGAGCAGATATAACATAACTTCACTGGCCAAACACATCTCCACTGGCTGAGATAGTTTCAGAACCACCCTGCAGCTATATAGGCTGGAGGAAGGGGGGCATACAAAAGAGATACAGGTCAGAATAGGTAAAGATAAACAAAGAAACACACATGCATACATGGTTGAACACATCCAGGTCTCTCTATATTAGGGGTTGGAAACTAAGTTTGCACAACTGTTTTTTCCAAGTTATCAGTTGCCAGAACGTGGCCACTCACTTAAAAAGCCTATCACTATCAACACTACAAATTGCAAATAAAATGTTGTTCACATAGCTTAGCAGCAGGTCTAAATAAGAAAATTAATTCAATCTGATACAATCAGCAATATCTGTTGGCTAATCATTAAAACTCTGTTCCTTGATTGGTGGGGATTCTGGAGAATATGCTACTTAGGCTGCCAGGGAAACTACTCTGAAAATTTAGTTAACTTAGCTACCAATTACTCAACACTGGAAGTATACTGAACAAAAATATAAACACAACACTTTCATTTTTTCAGCCATTTTTAATGCGTTTAAATAATACCTTTGTTCTATGTGCACAAAGATCTTATTTCTCTCAAATTGTGCCTACAAATTTGTTTATATCACTGATAGCTAGCATTTTTCATTTGTCAAGATAATCCATCTCTTGCACAGGTGTGGCATATCAAGATGCTGATTAAAAACCATGATCACCACACAGGTGTTCCTTATGATGGGGTCAATAAAAGGCCACCCTAAAATGTTGAGTTTTTTTGTTGTTCAACACCATGTCACAGATGCCTCAAGAGTTAAAAGATCATGCAATTGGCATGCTGACTGCAGGAATGTCCTGTAGAGCTGTTCCCAGAGTAATGGGTGTTCATTTCTCCACCATAAGCCGCCTCCAGCGTCGTTTCAGAGATTTTGGAAGTTCGTCCAACAGGCCTCACAACCACAGACCATGTGTAACCACGCCAGCCCAGGACTGCCACATCCAACTCCTTCACCGGAGGAGATCGTCTGAGGCCAGCCACACGGACAGCTGATGAAACGGTTGGTTTACACAACCGTAGAATTTCTGCACAAACTGTCAGAAATCGCCTCAGGAAAGCTCATCTGCGTGCTCGATGTCCTCACTGGGGTCTTGATTTGTCTGCAGTTCGGCATCACAATTGACGTGAGTAGGCAAGAGCTCACCTTCGATGGCCACTGGCAAGCTGGAGAATGGTCCTCTTCACTGATGAATCACGGTTTCAGCTGTACAGGGCAGATGGCAGGCAGCATGTATGGCGTCGGGTGGGTGAGCGGTTTGCTGATGTCAACATTGTGAACAGACTGGCTCGTGGTGGTGGGGTGTTGGTATGGGCAGGCATATCCAGAACTCAAGTGCATTGATACTGATACTCAAGATACTGATCGGTATTCTGTTCATTTCATGGTATCTTCTTTTTTTGGGGAATCTGTGACTAACAAATGCATATCTGTATCCCCAATCACATTAAATCAATAGATAAGTGCTTAATGAATCAATTTCAGTTGACTGATTTACATTTATTACCTTTGAACTCAATAAAATCTTCTACATTGATAAGTGTTGCATTTATATTTTTGTTCAGTGTAGTTATAATACAGCACAGCTACTAAAGCGAACTAAAGTACAAACGAAACAAAACTACTTTTAAATAGTTCACTACATTGAGCTAATTCATCAAAACTTATGGGCAAATGCAGATGTTGGTTAATGCTACTGTTTTGCTTTAAATAAAATAAAAAAAATTTTGACAGTTGATTTAGCTACATGTTTTTCAAGGTGATTTCAGGTGATAATGTTCAAGATGGCCTCCCATGAACTTAGGTTGTTTAGTTTTATTAAAGAATCACCTAACGTTAGCTAAACATACACAGTTCTGATGGTTCATTTTTCATGATTTCATGAATACAAAGCAACGAACACACAAAGATAAAACCAGCTAAAACTTAAAACAGTTCATTCCTTTGCCTAAACTGCACTATGACACAGTTCATGTATTAACATGCTAACGAAAGAAGCATTGTATTACAAAATAACTTGGCAGCCAACTATGGTATGGTTATCGTACTGCAGACTCAGGATGTAATTTAATTTAAGGTCCGATGAATACTACTGAGCTAAAAGAATTTGGGCTGGAAGCACTCACTGTGCACATTGATTTTACCAGACCAGACTTTCAACCCAAGTCCTATGCAGACCTATGTACTTATTGTTTTTTTTTTTTTTTTTTTTGCAAATTTAATTAATTTAAAAAATCTGATCTCACTTCTATCATTTAACCCTAGGCTGAAATATAGCTTTGTCCAGGGTAATTGGGGGGAGGGGGGGATTTCACAGGCCACACAATATTGCTGCGGAGCCAGATTTTTCCCAGTTGCCAACCCAGGCTCTGTATGTACTTTGTATTCCCGGTGGCCTGTTTTGCATGTAGACACCAGAGTGCAAAGCTTCCCCCAGTCTTACCGAGAGTCCGTCCCATGGCATTCCAGATGAGCCCCCTGCAGATACACAGTACACAATGAAAACACTGCGCCACATCTTTACTATCATCCCGGGAGGAATTTGTACGGAAGTGCATATATTTTAGGTCAACAATTTAATAGCCCTGGTTTATGGTTAGCATGAATTGCTTCTTCTTTAATTTTTCCCAGTATTATACCATGTAAACTATCTACCCCAGTGATTCTCAGGCTCGGTCCCGGGGTACCACTATGTTTGCTGGTTTTTATTCCAACCCCAATTGCATTCCCAAAAGTCCCATTTTCACAATTACATAAAAAGGTAACACATTTTTGACTGATAAAATTAAAGACTGAGGTTAATCAATAGGCTCCTAATTAGGTTGCTGGACAAATGTTCTTCCTTTTAACTTATGAACACAATGCAGGTTTGACATGCTTTTTCTTGCTTTGTCATTAAATACTTCATTATCTACCAAATGGTTCGTGTTTGTAACCATGTGTCCACACATGCACCAATTTGGAGCCTTTTGATTCACCTCATTTTTCACATTTTTTTTACCTCGCTTTATGTAATCATTTGCAATACGGCACCATGTGAATATGGGACTTTTATTATTCATAGAATGCTTAGATATGTCTGACCTAATGTAAATTAAGAGGATAAAAAAATGCATAATTAAGAAAAATGAACAGCTTGTTAATTAATGCAGTTGTGGTTGGAACAAAAACCAGCATACACAGTGGTACCCTGGGAGCAAGTTTGAGAACCACTGATTCAAACCCAAGACTCTAAACTCTACTTTGAGCATGAGCATGCATTGAGCATGATCACTATTTCTAAGAATCCAAGAAGCTATGTGCAGTAATTTTCTGTTGTAGGCATATTTGGTCCAGAGTATATTGATGAAAGCCAATTATTTAAGAGCACACACTACAATTTTGTTCACCCTGTTCATGTATTTGTGGGTGTGAACATTAATATGCAGAATGTACTGATAATTATTGTCAATAAGTAGCACGCTTTTCTAAATCTTTTTGTTTTTTGATTCTATATATTTATTGTCATTCTTCAGTGCTGTAGCTATTAATGGGATGTACTGTAGTTGTTTCTACTGAAATATGATGAGTAAAAAAATTGTTTATATACCTGGTAGACTGCAGATATTAAGTGAAAACTTTGACATCTGCAAAATGAGAGAGAAAATTTTTAATTAGACAGCAAACAATAAAACAAATGTACTATGTATGTGCATATGTATATGCACAATCACATTGTTCTATTACTACTCTTTGTTGTCTGATGTGTTAGATTTTGGTGTTTTTTAGTAATGTGTCTCATTTAAAGTTTTCAGAGTTATAAATTGTTTAAGTCCCCACACCCATCCTGTGTCCGTCTAGTTGTTGAGTACCCCTTTTCAAATGCAAGCTCTCCCCCGAGACTTAAGCCCCTTTTTCACTGCAGGGCCGAACGGTTCTGAGCACGGAGAGGAACGGTTCCAATGGTGTTTCCACCTGGAAACAGTTTGGCACAGAACGATTACAAACCGTGCCCAGCACGATATTTTCGGCACGGTTAGACAACCGTGCTCAGTGAAGCAGAACCGTTCGGGTGGGCAGGCTTAATGACGTATTCACTGATTGGTTTCATATTACGTCAGTTTTGTGACTCTGCATACGGTCTCTTCACGTCATCTTCCGCAAGCTAGGTCAGTGGAGAAGCTAATATAAATAAAAATGGTGAGAGTAGGTGAGAGTATAAGCTTTCTAACGATGTATAACATGTCTAATTTTGCTTTTGGAATAGCGTTTTATAGGTCAGCGTAACCAAAAATTTTCTTATCATCGCATTCACTTTCAGCGTCTTCACATTAAGACGCTGTACCTAACGAAACGTTGTTAATGATTTTTTGTAATTTCTTGGAAAATACTATTATTATTGAGGACTTCTGGGCATAGCTAAGCCGTATATTTGCTGATAGACCTATCTGACATCGTTTTCTGGAGCAAAACAGAAGCCGATTGAACTCGTTGATTTACTGTCTCTGTCTGAGCACAGATAAAATTTCATCATTGCTATGTAAGTATTACTGCTCAAAATAGTTCGGTTATACACGTTATTTTTGGATTGAGTGACTTTAAATAGGATAGTGGTATTATATAATGCGGATATTTCAGACTGTAATGTAAGCGTTAGTTAGTAGTTTTTTGAGTGCATGCAGCAGTGATGGCGAGTGGAGGATACGCTAAAAAGAAAAACCAAAAACAGACCAAAATACACAGAATCCTTGTCCGTTTCATCAGCCAACGAAATATAACATAACAAAAACGGAACAGTATGGGGAGCGACAATAACAACTGGCGCATATTACATTCACAACGTGACGCCGTCGCTGATCCACCATGTCACTTTCTGTCCTCACTAGATACTTCCTAGTTCTGGTTTTAGCAGCCCGACGGTGGAAACAGAAACTACCGTTCCCACGAGTACTGAGCAGCGCGGAACGGCACGGAGTGGCCCTGGTAACGGGTCAGCCCTATGATGGAAAAGCGGCTGTTGGTGCCGAGAGCCATTGGAAAAGCAACCCTGGGTGAATAGAAATTATAATATGTGAAGAGTCACAGATTGCCAGGGACAGGAACCAGGGAAGGAGTGAATTATCACATTGATGTGAATTTTCATCCTGCCAGACACCATTTGCTTAGAGATTGTACATAAGCTGTTGTGTTAGACTGGAGATGCTCGTAAGACCATGCAGATCTGTAACCACACATTAAAGAGCTAAACTGTCTTTCACCATCGAATTCGATAAAGTCTCTTTCTTTCCTGAATGCAACTGGAAGCAACAAGCAGTGAATAGAATTTTGATTAAAGAAGAAAAACAAGCATTCTTCAGATGTTTCACATGTTTCACTTGCTATGCTTTGGCAATAGAAATGCTAATTCTGGCATGCCAAAAAAGCACTTTAAATTGAATTGAGTGAGAGTGAGGGTGAAGGAGAGAGAGAGATACATACATGGTGACAGGACTTTTACAAGGTTGTGCTGAGCTCAGCTGAGAAACCTGAAGAGAGAGACAGGTCAGGATTCAGCAAGGTCATAAAGCAAGACAAACACAGGATGAACAACATTTAATAACTAGACAACGCTTTCACACACTTTAAAGCAATGCTCCCCATTTTGGAAAGCAGAATCATATCCAGCTGTGCTCATGCTACAGATTCCACAGCCAATACAGGAGTGAAGACAAGCATACTCTCCTCCAGAGCAAGTGATGTCACCACTTCTTTTCACACCGCAGCCCACAAGCCAATTTTGCACAGCACTGTGTCGGCAAAAGACACTTCATGTGCAGCTTGAGTAAGCTGACCATGGGCACCTGATTAACCAGCAGGGGCTGGTAGAGACTAATGAGATGCAGATCCAGGCTAACTGAACCATCGCTAATCTTGCATGACACTATTGCCAATCATGTATCACTCTGCAGGGCTACCAGCTACCACCACTGGTCCAATCCCAGACTATAGGGCACCAACCACAGACTAGAACAGTGAAGCAACCGCTAAATCTTTAATATTTATCTCTCTGGGAACAGCCAGGCAGGATGGCTCACCATTTTCCTGATGTCTGTGATTGAGATAGCTGCACTGAGAATGTTAATGTCCAGCAGGTAGTACACAGCTGTAACAGAGAGAAGGTGGACAGGTGACAGCACAGCTGGATGGAGACAGCTCTAATCAGTTTTTTTCTTTTTTTGGGTTTTTTCATCAGTGCTGCACAATTATATTGATCTTTATATCATCAGCACCATATCATCCCAGTGAAAAAGGAAAAAAAACAACAAAAGAATAAGAAAACCGACATTTTGAGCATTTACAGTGCTCATGGTAGTGTGGTATAGACAAATTGGGACCGCAGTGGGCTTGACTGCACTGCTCCTTCTCCTACACACAAGGCCACACAATGTATTTTACCCCCTACAGGGCACACAGAATCACACAGCCCAGAGCCCATCAGAGGAGAGTTCTCCAGTTAAATGAAAAAGTATAGGGACAGTGATAAAAAATTGTGTTGTTTTGGCATTGTACTCCACACATTGAACTTGAATATGAGGTTAAAGTGCAGACTGTTTTCTTAAATTTGAGGGTATTTACTCCAATAATGATTGATCTGTGTAAAAAGTATGATGTGCCTGGTAACTAACCCAGCCCATGCTATATTATATTGCCTGGCTGGGACACCTACCTGTGTCTCTGCAGAAATCTGAGCAGTTACAATACTGCTGCTCTTTCCCTGAAACACAGAAAAGCTTCTTTCAGATTCATGGTAATATTCATCAGTCACCTCTGATGCTAACCATTGCTAACCATTATGTCATCATGCAAGTAGATTCAAAAACTGATTCAATGACACACTTGACCTACTCAGAGAGTTATTACTGATTACTACCTTCTAAGACATTTACAGCAATGATACAGATTATTTATGTTCAAGTGCACAGGTCATTAAAAAAATCATACTTTAGGGATCATGTCTATCAACCAGGGTGATGTCTCTCAATAGAAAACTATAGCAGGGCAGTCTGCCTAAACCTCTCTTTTTGCTGATGTTGTAATGTTGCTGCGTTGTGAAGTGGGAGAGCAGGGTTTGGTTCCCACATACACTGTTTACCTCAGACCCATTGAAAACCCCCTTGCTCACAATAATATGTGTTTTTTTAGTTTTATTACTGTTATTCTTCTGCCACATCCATACAACAAATTTGACCACAACAGGCTATAAAACGCCCTAAAAGGCCCCTAAACTGGGACACTGGATTTTCAAGCTTTGATGCATTCCATCTGTTCGCCACACTGACCTCCTTTGAGATGCTAGAGGATTCCGATGTACTACAGCTCATCACCTCTCATCGTGCAACCACCTGTCCACTTGACCCCATCCCATCTACAGTTCTCCAATCCATTTCCAGCGAGTTCCTTCCCTATCTGTCCTCCATTATTAATTCCTCTCTTTCCTCTGGTCATGTTCCCTCTGATTTTAAGATGGCTCGTGTTACCCCACTCCTCAAGAAACCCACCTCAGACCCCTCCGATGTAATGAATTATCGACCCGTATCACTTCTACCCTTTCTGTCCAAAACCCTTGAATGAGCAGTTCTTAAACAACTAACCTCTTTTCTCCATCAGAATAACCTGCTAGACCCTCACCAGTCTGGCTTCCGATCCAGGCACTCAACAGAGACTGCACTCCTAGCTGTGATGGAGGCACTTGCCATTTCAAGAGCCTCACGCCTCTCCTCCATCCTGATCCTTCTTGACCTGTCTGCAGCTTTCGACACGGTCAACCATAAAATACTCCTCTCCACCTTGGCTGGGATGGGCATCACCGGGACTGCCCTGTCTTGGTTCGCTTCCTATCTTGCAGATAGGTTCTACCAGGTCACCTGGAAGGGGTCTGCCTCTGCTTCTCATCCCCTTGTTACAGGAGTGCCGCAGGGATCTGTACTGGGTCCTCTGCTGTTCTCCTTATACACCAGATCTCTTGGTTCAGTTATTAATTCACATGGCTTCTCCTATCATTGTTATGCAGATGACACGCAACTCTTCTTTTCTTTCCCCCCCTTGGCTACACAGGTCAATGATAAGATCTCTTCCTGTCTGGCTGACATCTCCACCTGGATGGCCAGCCACCATCTGAAGCTCAACCTCAACAAAACTGAGCTGCTCTTCTTTCCGTGCAAGACCTCCTTACTTCGTGAGCTCTCAATCACAGTTGATCGCACCACAGTGACTGCCTCTCACTCTGCCAAGAGCTTGAGGGTGGTCCTGGATGACCAACTGGACCTCAAGGAGCACATCAAGGCAACATCACGGTCCTGCAGATTCCTTCTGTACAACATCAGAAGGATTCGACCATACCTGATGACGCACTCCACCCAGCTGCTCGTCCAGGCTACGGTGACCTCTCGCCTTGATTACTGCAACTCTCTCCTTGCAAGCCTGCCAGCTTGTGCCATACAGCCACTACAGATGATTCAGAATGCCGCTGCCCGACTCATCTACAACCTTCCCAAATTCTCCCACGTCACTCCTCTGCTGCGATCACTCCACTGGCTACCGGTCGCTAGCAGGATTCGGTTCAAAGCCCTGACCCTTGCCTACACTGCTGCCAACAGGACAGCCCCCATCTACTTGCAGGACATGACTCGATTCTATGTGCCTGCTCGACCACTCCGCTCTGTGGCAGCAGGGCGCCTTGTAACCCCTCCCACCCGCCCAAAGGGATCACAGAGCTTCTCCACCCTAGCTCCCCAGTGGTGGAACGAACTCCTCGTCCCTCTCCAAACCTCCCCCTCACTACCCATCTTCCGCCGTGGCCTGAAGACTCATCTCTTCAGACTATACCTAGACTAACCACCACCACGCTGTATATTTCACTCTAAATCCCCCCCCCCCCCACTTGTTACCCATCCCAGCACTTCTTGGTAATTTGTATTTGTCCTAATACTGTAGCTTATTCTTCTGCCTAGTTGGCTTTGCAGCGGTTAGGTCTGAATAGCGTTCACTGTGTGAACTAAACTGTGTTCTTGGCTAGAAATAGCTGTACAAAATAAGTATTGTACCTTACTGAACCTGTGTTTAGCAGTTGTCTATGACCATGAAATGCACTTTTTGTACGTCGCTTTGGATAAAAGCGTCTGCCAAATAAATGTAATGTAATGTAATGACACAGAGACATGAACCTTTCTACACAGGTTCCACTCCTCCAAATTACCAACTTTTCAGACCAACTTCTGCCATATTGTATTTATTGAAAAACAACAAAAATCTTGTCCGCAGTCCAACATAAAATGTGGCATGTATCATCTTTGTATTAATCCTTAGCTAAACAGGGAATCAAAAGCTGCTATGTAGAAATACCTGACCATTAATGACCATTGCGCATGGAATGTGCAAAGCAAGTTAGGTCAGGAAACTTGTTGCAGCAGCCAATTATGGGAGTATTATTGTCTCAAAAATAAATAAATAAATGTAACTGATCCACGAATAAATGCAGCTGATCTGCAAATAAATGCATATTCATGAGGACTGAGCACCTTTACCTATTAAAATGCAAGTATGTCAAAATACACATAACAAACTGTCTAAATGAAAAAATTCAATTTCTATACATATATATTTTGTTACATTAATACCACCTCTTTTACAATGTTGACTTTCAACTTACAACACACTCTGAATTCCTGATTTGCAACAATTAGCTATGGCAATTGACTGTCCTGAAATCTCTTGTCTTTCCTAGCAGCTGTTTTGTTTCTAGTCCTTAAAGGACAAGAATAACAAAATAACATTTTGTATTTGATTTGATGTATTTAATTTATTTATTATTATTTTTAATTTATTATTTATTTGCACTCATCATATAAAAATTACAAAATAGAACAAATACACTTACTTAAAACAGTTCAAAGAGGGCTATTGTAAAACGTGAGATGCTAAAATGAGAAACAATTTGTAGAGTATTGAGTGCAAGGATTACCCATTAGGCCAGCAATAGCTGGCTCATTTTCAATGGAGTCCAAAACTGGACTATTAAAATAACTAAATATACAACAAATATATAAATCTTGATCTCTACTTTTAAAAATGTCTACAGTACAAAGACACGCACGCGTATTCATGAAAAACTATGAAGATAATGAAATACTGACCCATCTGCAGCCAAGTTGCCAAATGTTGGACTAATTTTGCAGCATATACCTATAGAAACCTTTTTCTATCAGTTGATTTAGTCACAAATGTCAATGTTATTTGTCATAAATTGGATTAATGCAAAACAGGTGAAAATCAATATGATTGAAAGAGCCAAATGCACATAGGTTAAGGCAATGTACCTTACATTGCTATATTGATTTCCACACAAAATATATTGTATATATAGGCATGCACTGTGAGAAATCTAACAATATCTAGCTAGCACTAGCAGCTAGCTGAATTGCTAACTACTGTAGCTAGATACCTGACAACCCTATTCATCCATGTAACTCCGGGTCCCATCTTGACATGACTGTGCGCTCCCATGCAAATACAATGTTCACTATCCATTCTTTGTGTCCAAAGATTTTTTCCTGATGCATTTCACAAACCCACTTCAACCCCTCACCAGTGGCTCCCAATCTACAGTTTTGGAATCACAGCATTAAGTAGTTTAGCTTTCGTTTCTTTAGCTACAGAGTAGCTTGTCATTTGAGGGAGGCCTGTACTTACGGTTACAGAGCTGGCTAATGGGTGAATGCATCGCCATTGGAATGTATGCTGTCTCCATGTAGGTGCTGCAGGGAGGCACAGAGGTCAGTTGGGCACAATATATAAAATTAACATTATGATGCTACTCACTCACTGATGGAGCTGATGCTGCAATAGTGGCCTCTTACCACTAGATGGCATAATTCGAGCCCTGGTTCAATTGGACAAATTGTTACAAATACAGCATCTGAAAAGTGCATGGCATAATTGTACACATTTCTCCATGATAAATGCTGCCAGCCCTTAATATAAACAGAATTTCCACAGGGATATCATAGTACTTCACCAACAAATGGATAAATAGTGCTGGATTATGACTGAAGCATGTGATGTTCCCTGTATATAACCATGTCACATTCACTGGCCCACACCATGTCATATTCACTGGCCCTTACCATGTCACATTCACTGACCCGTACCATGTCACATTCACTGGCCCTTACCATGTCACATTCACTGACCCGTACCATGTTACATTCACAGGCCCTTGCCATGTCACATTCACTGACTCTTACCACGTCACATTCACTGGCCCTTACCATGTCACATTCACGGGCCCTTACCATGTCACATTCACTGACCCGTACCATGTCACATTCACTGGCCCTTACCATGCCACATTCACTGACCCGTACCATGTCACATTCACAGGCCCTTACCATGTCACATTCACTGACTCTTACCACGTCACATTCACTGGCCCTTACCATGTCACATTCACTGACCCTTACTATGTCACGTTCACTGGCCCTTAACATGTCACATTCACTGACCCTTACTATGTCACATTTACTGGCCCTGACCATGTCACAGTTGCTGGTCCTCATCATGTCACATTCACTGGCCCTTACCATGTCACAGTCAGTGGTCCTCCAGAAGAGCAGACTTCAGAGAATGAGGTAGAGGAAGTGCACCTCACATATCCGTCATCAGTTGTTAATGTGTCCCCATTCTGGCACAACCCCTTACCTGCACAGAAAAGTAATCTTAGTCCTGTCTGAATCTAATTCTACTTTGGCACAGCTATTATATGTGTATTAATATATTGCTGTGGGAGTCATGTCTGCAGCAGCATAGGTCTTCTATGCAAACAAAGGTACATTTAGTGAATTATGCAGTTTCTGCTCTGCAATGCGAATCAGACCATGCAGGCACACACACACACACACAAGAAAAACACACACACACTTACACTATGGTATCCTCAATTAGGTGAGAGGCCTGGCTGTATCTGGTTCAGGTGAAAATTATGATTGTACCTGTTCTCTGTGAGAGCCCTATACACTCACCGGCCACTTTATTAGGTACATCTGTTCAACTGCACGTTAACGCAAATATCTAATCAGCCAATCTAGTAGCAGCAACTCAATGCATTTAGGCATGTAGACATGGTCAAAACGATCTGCTGAAGTTCAAACCAAGCATCAGAATGGGGAAGAAAGGTGATTTAAGTGATTCTGAACGTGGCATGTTTGTTGGGCTGGTTTGAGTATTTCAGAAACTGCTGATCTACTGGGATTTTCAAGCGCAACCATCTCTAGGGTTCACAGAGAATGGTCCGAAAAAGAGAAAATATCCAGTGAGCGGCAGTTCTCTGGGCGAAAATGCCTTGTTGATGGCAGAGGTGAGAGGAGAATGGCCAGACTGGTTCGAGCTGACAGAAAGGCAACAGTAACTCAAATAACCACTTGTTACAACCGAGGTATGCAGAAGAGCATCTCTGAATGCACAACACGTCGAACCTTGAAGCAGATGGGCTACAGCAGCAGAAGACAACCCAGTACTAGCAAGGTGTACCTAATAAAGTGGCCAATGATTATATACCTGTTCCATATGAAAGTCCTTAGTGTACAGGCTTCAGATGACACATACCCACTCTCTCCACTTCACCCAGCACACGAGCCTGGATGGAAGTGTCCAGACTACTCTCCTGCAGCACCTGTCTGAGCATGCAGTTGTCTGTCGGCTGACTCAGCTGCAGCAGGACTGTGCAGTTAGTCACACTGGAGGGAGGTGGCAGAAAGAGAGAGATGTACCCAACCACTCACTGCATGGGGGGAAGGTTCGCTTCTCCCAGTGGGATGCAAGGGCTGCTGCCCAGGGGCCCCACACTTTAAGAGGCATGGATTGACCCAAAATGAAAATGAGAGTTTTAATAAGATAATACATTTTTAAAGTCGGACTCTGCAATATGACGCGGCATACATTACCATTCTTTTGCATTTTTTGCCTTTTTGGCATACCATTGTAGTGGCATGTACCCCCCCCCCCCCCCCACCACCACCACCGAACAAAAAGTGATGTGCGTGCCATTGAGCCATGTCTGCTGTGTACTAATTGATGTAAGTTATTTAGGAAAATTACACTGCCAACATTATTTATGGACAAGAATGGTGTCCACATACCAGCAAGCAGGGTTTTTTATAAGTTAAAAGTGGCACACTGTCATATTTCCTGCCACCCAGGCACTTATTACGTAAAGGATAATCCAAGACTAGGTGTGGCTATATGATTCTAATGCACAATTCAAAGATGAACGACCCAACCTGAAGCAAAGTCCATTAAAGTCTTAAATCCAAATACCTCACATTGACTATTCATACCATGGTCACAAACCTAAAATTAAAATAAAAGCTGTAAAAGCTGCCATTTTCCTGGCAACACTTGAGGGTCAGACTCAAACTAAACCAGAAAATAGCCCAAACTGTATATATGACCTAGCAACCAGATAATGATTATATTCCCACTTGTTCAAGTAGAAAGCCAGTGTTATGCTAGGTTCGCTGTCACTCAGGTAACTTGGTATTAAAATTCAATTTGATCTTGGGTCAAAAATGGTCTCAGAATATTTTCTGTCATGGATAGCAAGCTTGAATACTAAATAGAATAAATATTGCAGATATATTTACCAAACTATATTTAAACTGCTTAGCTAGCACTGCCTTCAGACAAGTTGTTCAATGTAAAACAAGTGTTCTTTAAAACAAGAGGCCCACTACTCTTCCTCATATATATCAATGACCTTGACAGGGACATGGAAATTACATTACTCAAATTTCCAGATGATACAAAACTGGGAGGCCCAGCTAATACTTTGGAATCTACTAAAGTAATTCAAGAAGATTTAAATAAAATCCAGAAGTGGACGGAAACCTGGCAAGAAGTTCTGCATGTGGGAAATTTAAAACAAAATTGGCAGGATTACTTTATTGGGAGGAATAAAACTGCAATGTGCTCAAGATGAAAAAGATTTGGGAGTAATGGTTGATCAAAGCCTTTCAGGTTCTAGGCACTGTGCTGTAGCAGTAAAAAAAAAAAAAGGCCAATGGGATGCTGGGATATATAGCCAAAAGTACTGAGTATAAATCCAAGGAAGTTTTACTTATCTATTACAGTACATCTGTTAGACCACACTTGGAGTATTGTGAGCAGTTCTGGGGACCGTACTACAAGAAAGATATAGAGGCTCTGGAAAAGGTTTAAAGAAGAGCAACCAAATTGATTCCTGGTATGAAAGATAAAAGCTATGAGGAAAGATTTAAGATGCTTAATCTTTTAAAGAGACTCAGGGATGATTTGATTGGGGCTTTCAAAGATTTGAGTTCTGTTAGTAGAACAAGGGGACATAAATGGAAATTAGCAAAAGGTAAATTAAGTACAGATGTTAGGAAGAATTTTTTCACCCAAAGAGTAGTCAATGTGTGGAATAGCCTGCCAGGTCATGTAGTAGAGGCAGAAACTCAGGGAATTTTCAAGACTAGGCTTGGTATGGTGTTAGATACTGTCTAGTATGTAGGCAATCAAAGCACTAATTTAATCTGGAAACTGGCCTGTTCTCATCATTATGTTATCTTAAATTATGATACATTTCTGCTTCTGCAAACACAATTTGATAGTTTTTTAGCTAGCTCAGTGCACACACACACAATTTCCTGCAGATGTCAGTTTTACCTCATGCTAGCTACTCATGAGCCACAATGTGCAAGGGCACTCTTACAGCTCATAAGGAAAGTTACATTACATTACAGGCATTTATCAGACGCTCTTATCCAGAGCGACTTACACAACTTTTTACATAGCATTTTTACATTGTATCCATTTATACAGGTGGATATATACTGAAGCAATTTCGGTTAAATACCTTGCTCGAGGGTACAACGGCAGTGTCCTACCCCGGAATCGAACCTGAGACCTTATGGTTACAAGCCCAGTTCCTTACCCACTGTGCTACACTCCGTCCTCACAAGTTACAATCTATTTAACTTTCCCTGTGATTAGAAGACATCGGGATACTTCTAAACTGTCACTGAAAAAGAATAAAATTAGACCACCAAGAAAGGCTGAGGAATCTAAATTGCAAATCCTTATAAAACGACTTGTTAAACACCCTGGATTTCTGGGATATCGTTATGGACTTCTGAGCTTGAAAGGCAAGAACAAACTTGTTTTTATTGTTTCATTAAAGCGCTAACCTGCTTGGAAGGTTAATGTGAAATGTTATTTAGATCATTAGACCTACACACAAGGGCATACACTAAATTGAGCCCATAAACAAGCAAGACTATAAGCTTCATGTCTGAGTTTTAGTAGGAGTGGGCTTACATATGAGTACTGATTATGCATTCATGTTCAGTAGGCTATTGCTTCTCTGCCGTGCACTATTATCTAATGACATTAATAATTCAGAGATGTGAGCTGCTGTTGATTTGGCTACATTTTATTTGTAAGTTGTCGGGTTGATGTAGCCTCGGGGCCACGTAGTTTTAATTCGACCCCAATGGGGGATGGAGTTCCCAGCTCTGATAAGTTTCAGATACTAACCTTATGTCTACCTTGGTGTTGCATGTCACCTCAAGGTCCTGTAAAGAGACAAGTTATTCTGTCATAAGAGGCTATTAAAGAGAGAAGAGCAGGAGCTTCAGTGGGGAAGCTCTATAAGAGAGAACAGAAAGACTGCCAGTAGGTAGAAGGAAAGAGGAGCTCACCTCCAAAAGACTGACTGCTGTCTCTGTCTCATTTTTGCATGTGTTCTGACCTCTGCAGCAAAAGAACAGCATACTTTTATTGCATATGCACTCATACTGACACACACATTCACATACACACACACACACACACAAACAAATACATTCACCACATACACAACAATGAACATAAACCTACAGAGACATACCCACATGCATCGACACACTTACACCAGGGCTGGGGCTAATTCAGTATTTTGGAAGTCATTCCAATGTCCCTTTGCATTGTGAGAGCAGGTCCTTCCTCTGTGGGAGCTGGCATGAGGAGCCAGCATGGCCCAGCATGGTCCTCGGTTCAAAGAACCATAGCCATTGAGGCCATCTGGGGGCATGAAGAGAGTCCTACTCCTGGTGGATCTTGAGCAAAACTGAGTGAAAAATGTTCATGGAGGCAAAGGCTTAGAGCATACCTAATTGGTAATGGTGGCTTACAGACCCAGTTTTGTCTCTACCTCCATTGTGGAGAACCATAGCGGAGCCCATTAATGCCTGAAATGTGGCATTGATATGAAAGTTAACTTGGTTTAAAGTGATACATTTAAATGAATTAGGCATTTGATTTAATTTAATTACATTCCCTCTCATTCAAATTCTATGTCATTATTTTCAGTTCAAATATATTAAATGAATTGGAATTTATCAGCAATTCTTAATTCAATTCAGAATTGATCTCAACCCTGTCATGGACACATACATGTATATATTTATATACAGTATGTACTCATGCACATGGGTGAAGATACATGTATACATACCGTGGTAATTCCTCTCACCATTATTCCCTAACTACCAGTGGAGGGAGCTACATACCAGGACAGCATCCCTTCAAGTATGCCAGCTGGGGACAAGAGTTAACTATGATACATACACTGACAACCAATGTAACCTGGAGGTAACCCAGTGGACACTTGTCAGCAATAAGATGCTGGCAAAAAGAAGAGCAGTTGCTAGAGAGGGGAGAAGAAGACAGGAAAAAAGGCAGCTACCCATCTCTCTGTCCAGCTAACAGGAGAAGAAAAACCATAAGCCAGAATTTGGACTGATTTGCGGTGCTTAACTTCTGTCACTCTCTTTCCATATCTGTCACCAGGACAGATACTGACAAGATACTGGTGGCAAGCACAGAGTTTTCTTTTGCCCGTTCCCCGTTCCTCTGGATTTAATTAAAGATTGCTCTTTTTGTTATGCTAATTCCTTGTTTTTGGTCCTGTTTTGCCCACATGGGCAATCTCTCAGACTCAGGGCTGCTACATATGGTGGACAATGTGGGCACGCAGATCTCTATGCAGACCAGGGAAATTGGAACCAGAATCTGACACTATAGTCCAGATATTCCTTTTGTTGCACTAAAAAATCCAGGTCAGTCAGCCCACATTCAGGTTGCTGAGTTGGCCCAACTGATAAGGAGCTGTTTAGCTGAAGGGACCAAGCCTCCCCTCCTGGAACATGTGATACGGGACTGGAGTATTTGAGCGCTACCATGGATGCCAAATGGTATGCTGCCCAGAACTGCCCCAATGACGTAATAATGTTAATTGTATTTCTGGAAAATCACCATGTTACCCAGGAGAAATCCAAGATGTTCCCCAAGCAATGCCCAGCTCAGAGAGGAGGTCCAGCTGATTAGAAAGAGCCCCACAGTCACAGACATGGGTTACAGACCTCACCCAGAATGTGCCTACCTCTCTTTACTCCTGAGAGCCTTTGGACAGGAGGGGTATACTGCCTGAAACTGCTCTAAGCAAGATGCACTGTGCCCACAGTTGCCTTGAGCGAGGGCACCAGAAACACTTGTCTTCTGGTCACATCTTCTGGGCTCACAAAGAGACTGAAATGCCCAGCGTTCCAGTACAGAGTGGGCAGAAAAGACACTCAGGCTTTACTGGACTCTGGCAGCAAGATTAGTCTAGTCAAACCAGAGTATGTGGGAGAACCCATTCAGGAGACAGTCCACATCTGGGTGGATGCACAGTGACATCAAGCTGCATCCTACCACCCTAGCAAGGATTCAAACCCAAAGCTATGCTTCATGCTGGAACAGTAGAGAACTTACTCGTACATGTATTGGTGAGAAGGGACTGTTCCCTCTTTTCCAAATACTGGAGCCAGGGAGCCATAGCCAAAAAACAAACAAGCGTGAAATTTGTCACACCAAAGCTGAAACCTGCCTGTGCTGCCCTAATTGAGACACCTCCCATGGACAAGTCAGATATTTCAGAATATGAAGACATGATTCCACCCAGGATGGGAGATGACATGGATACTGCCCCCCAGATGCATGTGCCTGAGAACCACCAGCCCTTGGAGAAATGGTTGCCAGTAAAGTCTTCACAGAGTTCCTGCACATTGAGATAGAACCTTCACAAACACAGGTTGCCCCTTAGAGCTCATTAATTACACTTCTCATCATCGACAGAGCAATTTGAATGTCTGGCATGGAATCATTGGATCCCTCCCAAAGACCAGCTGAGATCACCACTTCATCCGGGTTTTGTCAGACGATGCCATTCGCTGCTCCAAGACAATTCCATTATGTACCACCCTTACACATTCACTGGTCAGAAAGGTATTGCTGCTTTCCAGGGCAAGCATAGCTACAGAGTTGTGTACCTTAGTATATCACCCCCAGATGGACGGCTTGGTTGAGTTATTCAAAAAGATGTTGAAGTTCATGCTTGGCAAAGTAACTGAAACAGATGTCAAAAATTGTCATCAGTTGTTCCCATATGTCTTTTTTATTATCTGTGAGGTGCACCAGAGTTCCACAGGCTTTTCCCTATTCAACCCCCTTGTATGGTTGGTGATCATGGGAAACCCTCAAACTTGCCAAGATAGCATGGGAGTAGCAGCCGTCAAACCTCCCCTCTGTGATTTGATGCAGGTACACCATGTAACAGCAGATGGCTAAAGTGCTGACTTTGGTACAGGCACACACTGAGAAGCCCAGGCAGCACAAGTATGGGTGTACAACATGTTAAAAAATTGTGGCCAGGTGAGAAGGTCCTCATTCTCATACCCACTAACAAGTGCAAATTTCTGGTGAGATGGCGGCAAACCAGTCCTGTGAGTTACCAAGTGAGACAGCCTGGCTGCCACATGGGCCATCAGATTTATCACATGAATTTGTTCAAGAAACTGAATGAAGCAAAACCAACCCCTCAAGTCTAAGCCACAGGTAAAAACTTTATTGTGCTTAGTGGGGTATTATAGACAGTTTGTGCTATGTTATGCAACCCTGGTCTCTTCATAATCTCATGCATAACTGGCAGCCCCACCGAGTGGAACCAGGAAGCAGGCCAGGCATATCAAGCCCTCTGAGAGGCCCTCTGTGCCGCACCTGTCCTGGCCACACCATACTCCTCATTCTACAGACTGATACTTTGGAAACAGGCTTGGGGCTATCTTAGCACAGGGGGTAAATTGAGTAGAACACCCAATCATGTACATCTTTGAAGCATGAGAAGAATTATACAGCCATAGAGAAGGAAGGCTTGACAATTAAATGTCTAAACTGAAATATTTCGGGTTGGACAAAAGTTCACCCTGGTCACAGATCACATGCCCTTAACCTCATCTCTTGAGCCCCTAGTGGTTTGAGTTTAGTGGAGATTACTAAACTCAAACATTCGGTGCTACTGCAACCAAAGTGTGAGGTAAAAACAGAAACGCGTTGTTTTAGTTTCATTAGTAGACGATACACGACAACTATGCCGAAAATGGAGTTTCGCAGCCCCACCATTGTCGCTCTGGTCGTTCATTTATCACGCACCCCCTCCCTGCAGTCTCATCTAAAAAACACCCCCCACCCTAAGATAACATTGTCTATCTTGGTGAAATATTCTTTCACCACTAAAAAATCATATTCCGTCATAGCAACAAGATAAACCCGACAATAGCCCTAAGATATGCCTATACAGCAGTGAAAACGCTGCTCACTGAATAACAAAATAAACGAGACAATTTTTTAAAAATGATACCATGTCATTCTAGTCAATATCTGGGACTAAATATTGAATAAATATACATCCTTACTGTTGGTTTTACACGTAGAGATGTCCCTTTTGAGACTGTGTGGTTATATATTGTCTTGGACAATCCGTTTGGAAAATGTACGCGCATTTGTGACGCCTGGGTATCTTCCAAAATAGCTGTGCGTAATACCACACCTGTTGTTTACGGTGTCATCGCCCTTTTTAGTACAGTCAGGCTTGATTGACAATTCATTTATTCAGTAGGCGAGAGTATAAGCTTTCTAACGATGTACAACATGTCTAATTCTGCTTTTGGAATAGCGTTTTATAGGTCAGTGTAACAGAAAATATTCTTAGCATCGCATTCACTTACGCATTCACTCTTAGCAGAAAAATACGCTGCACCTAACAAAACGTGGTCAACGATATTTCGTAATTTCTTGGAAAATACTATTATTATTGAGGACTTCAGAACATAGCTAAGCAATATGTTTGCTGATAGACCTAGCTGACATAGTTTTCTGGAGCAAAACAGAAGCGAATGGAACAGTATCATTGATCTCCATCTATTGAACATAGAGATTTCATCATTGCTATGTAAGTATTACTGCTCAAAATATTTCGGTTATATATGTTATTTTTTGAAATTGAGTATCTTTAAATAGGTTAGTGGTGTTATATAACGTGAATATTTCACACTGTAATGTAAGTGTTAGATGGTAGTGTAATAGTTTTTGTGAAGCATGCAACAGTGATGACGTAAGAGTTGGAACATTGCCAAAACGTGGTGGACGGTTGAAAATTGTTTTCATGTTGTGCCATCCCCATTCAAGAAAACACACGAGAGTACAGAGTATAGAAATACACACAAGATTATTACATCCATGGTAGCGCTCAATTATTACACATTTAGGTACTGTACCGCATTGTGTGACAATATTTTTGCATTATTTTTTAAATCTGATAGCAATGTTTCATCTTAAACCTTCATAAGGGGCTCATTTATATGCTTTATAATGGACAAAAAGCATTTTATTCAATTTTGGAGAGATTTTGGATATGTTTCTGGACACCTAGCTATTTTAGACCACTGTCCTGACTGAAAGCTTGTAATTCCCATTTGATAATTATGGGACAGTGATTTTCTTGAGTCAAAACAGTTGATTTGTAGTGAAATACGTGAATATGTTGTGATTTACAGCAATGCATAATTTAGACATTTTGGATAGATTTGGAGACGCTACGTACACTGCTTAGTTTTTGCTTCATACATCTATAGTAGATTTTATGAACTTGTGGTCAAGAAGTTTTTGATCTAGCACATGTATAGTTTAACCTCCTGTATATGTGCAATCTCTCAAGTATTTCATTGCAAACTTAAAAAGTACAAATTTATTTTGGATTTTTTGCCTAGACAATTGCATTTGTGGCACTTTATTTCTTCCAAAATTATGAATATAAACTAATCTGCGTTAGTATTATAAATTGTACAAATGTCTTGCTTCATTTAAGCCATTTTTCAAGTCTCTGTGGTGTTCACACCTGGAGTTATAAAGCTTTAAATAGGGTAAATGGGCAAGGATTGGCAAGATTTGGCTTGTGCGCTAAGGGGTTAAAATAGATGGCACTGAACAGGCAGAACAATGCTTGTGTTACCCACAGGTTCCTTGAGATACAGTCCTTTGCCTTCCGGGTGTAACATTAAGCAGAGAAGCATGATCCACAGCCAGCTCATGGAGGCCTGGAGGTAACCCAGAGGACTCTAGTCAACAGTCAACGCTAAATAAGAGCAAGTTGCTAGAGCGGAGACAGTAAGAGAGGCAGCTACCCATCTCACTAACTGGGGAAGGAAAACCATAAGGCAGAACTGATACAGACAAGATACTATCCAGCGAACACATTACCTTGGAAAAACTTTTTTTTAAAGTTTTTTTTTTGTTGCTTCTTTTACCTGTTTTACTGCATTTAGTTAAAGGGTATTCTTTTTTTCTTATGCCAATTTCTTGTGTCTGGTCTTCAAAAGTCTGCTTCTTATCAGACCCTCAAAATAAAACCGACTGTTTACTGTGCTGACAGGGAGTCAGCAATTGTGATCAAGAGACAGTCCTCAGTTGCAAAACATCTGATTAGATCAACATTATGCAAACTTTAGGTTCTCCGTAATACAATGTAATCAGGTTTTGTAAAGTTGAAAAACTGATGTCTTGGGAAACAAGTAGGTGTCTTTGGTGATGGGGTGCTGACTAAAGATCTTGATACCTATGGGTCAGCACCCATCCAGATGCAAAGATTAACCCAGTGTGATAGAGGTAGTGCAAGGAGGGTCATTGATCTACACTGTTTTGTCATGATTGTGTCTTTATCTAATGACTTGGTGTTTTGCTTTGATTGTTTTGTATATAAGGGGAAACGTGCAGTGGTTCGGGGACTCATCAACATGGTATCCTGCACGTACAAGCCATTTACGCGTATAGCCATTTTGGACCATTGTATATTGTAATTATTACTAGACACACTGAAAAATAAACTGCATTAATTTTAACCTAGCATTCCTCTTTGAATCTTAACACTGCACACCCAGCAGTTTTAAGGTCCAAACATACACATAGAACTCAGGATATCTGCATCTCGTAGCCACTTGCCTAACTTCTAGTGTCGTAGCAGGATGCACAATTATATTTATGCAGGCTACACAAGAAAAAGACATGTCCACATCTACCAAGATAGATAGCAATTTGTATAAAGCCACACTACTGGTGGACAGCAGTCTCCTCCGTCTATGCATAACACAGAGGAAAGGTTTAAACATTATTTTTGTTTTGTTTGCGGAGGGCTTTCTTACAGTTGGTGACCTCGACGTGATACATTTTGGTTAATTGCTGTTGGTGACCATGACGTACTGTTTGGCATATCTGAGGGGTTTCTTACACTTTCCCTGTATGGTAGCCTAAGTCTCTCAGATTTAAAGCTGTTACAATAACTGTACAGACTCATAAAAGAATACACACACACACACACACAAACATACTGTATGCAACACAGAGACATTGTAACACCTGCTAGCAGTGTCCATACCTGTCAGAAGAGGTGCTGATTATCGTGTGATTAGACGACACACAAGTGGAAATACTGAAGACTTGGGAGAGCTGAGGAATGCAGGTTTCAAATCAATTAGACAATCATATGATCACTCACAGTCAGACAGATTATGCCTAACCCATACATTTAGTAGTGTGAAGTGGCATTGCGATATGGATACACACAATTTCTGAATCACAAGTTTCCACTTTACGTTCAACAAGCAAATTACTGCCACCAACAAAAAGCTTTGAGTGCAAAAGACATTGCAGAAATATAGGGTTTTGTATCAAAAATGATCTTCCATCTTTTAGGAATATTTTGGGTTGAGGAATACTGATGTCATTCAGAGCAAGATAATATGCAAAAAGGAAACAAGGGAACATAACGTACAGGGAAAGTTGTTTGCTGTGCTTTATTATTATTATTATTATTATTATTATTATTATTATTATTATTAATATTAATAATAATAATAATAATAATAATAATAATAATAATAATCACTTTATTTATATAGCACTTTTCATACAATGGTTTGCAGCCCAAAGTGCTTCACAGAAAAGCATTTGCAATTAAAAGAAATGGAAGAAAAATAAAGGCAATGGAAAACATATACAATAAAAATAACAATTATACAAGGGATTGTACATAAAATAGGAGAATAATAAGATGCATATAAAAACAATAAAAAATTTTAATACATAAAAATCCAACATAAATCCGATAATAAAACAAATGTACTAACTAAAAGCCATCCTAAATAGATGCGTTTTCAGCTGTGTTTTAAAACTGTCAACTGACGGTGCAAATCTGATATGTTCTGGAAGAGTGTTCCACATCTTTGGGGCATAAAAACAAAAGGCTAACTCCACTTCACTTTGTTTATGTTTTGCCTTTGGAATCTTGAGCAGACCAGCACTAGAGGATCTCAAGGCTCGATTTGGGACATATTTAGATATGCAACCGCTGATATAATTTAGGTGGAAAGCCATTTAATGCTTTAAAAACAAGTAAAAGAACTTCAAAATCAAGTCTAAAAGCCACAGGTAGCCAATGCAAGGTAGCAAGGACAGGGGAAATGTGAGCTCTCATTTTTGTCCTGGTCAGTATTCTTGCAGCTGCGTTTTGAACAAGCTGTAGGCTATTAATTGACTCTTTTGGAAGTCCAGCAAAAAGAGCATTGCAATAAATAAGTCTGCTTGTGATAAATGCATGTATTTGCTTTTTGGAATTTGACTGCGAGAGAAAAGGTCTTACTCTGGAAATGTTTCTTAAATGAAAGAATGCAGTTTTTGTCACTGAGTTTGTGTGAATTAAAGAATCAGAATCAAAAATGACCACCAAGTTCTTTACTTTTGGTTTAGATTTTATCCCAAGAGGGCCCAATTTGTTTTCCCCTCTGAATGCGTGGACCTACAAGAAGAACCTCTGTTTTTTCCTCATTCAATTTCAGGAAGTTTTTGGACATCCAGCTAGTGATGTCTGACTGACAGACAGTTAACAAATGGATGAAAAACATTTTCGTCATCTGGCCCTACAGACATATATAACTGTGTATCATCTGCATAGGTATGGAATTTTACACCATGTTTGCCAATAATTTTGCCTAAGGGGAGCATATACAGAGTGAAGAGTAGAGGCCCAAATATCGATCCCTGTGGAACTCCACAAGTCATCTCAGCCTTCTTTGAGACATGGTCACCTAGACAGACATCAAATTTCCTCCCTATCAAATATGACTGAAACCATTTTAGCACTGAGAGACCAACCCAATTCTTAAGGCGGTGCATTAGTATTTCATGGTCTATGGTGTCAAATGCAGCACTTAAGTCTAAAAGAATAAGAACTGTATATTATTATCATCAATACTCTGTCTGAGGTCATTAACTACCTTCACCATTGTTGTCTCTGTGCTATCATTTGAGCAAAAACCAGACTGGAAATCATCATGAATACCGTTTTCATTTAGGAAACTATTTTGTTGGTAAAGACCAGTTTTTCTAGTATTTTACCTAGGAAAGGGAGATTTGATATAGGTCGAAAATTACTGAGAATAGAGCAGTCCAAATCATTTTTCTTATGCAATAGTCTCACTACAGCAGTCTTTAGAGCATCAGGAAAGTTACCAGTCTCTAAAGAACACTTTATTATTTTCAGCACATTATCACATAAACAAGCAAAGACATCTTTAAAAAACTCTGTTGGAATGGGATCTAGGGGCCAGGTGGAAGATTTCATTTGTGAGACAATTTTGCAAAGCTGAACCTCATTTATCCCAGAGGAAGAGCTCATCCCGAAACATGCCTTAAGGAGACGATTGACAACTCCACACTTCGGGTCACTGGGTTTAGTGACCCTATAAGACTGAACAGGTAACAGGCAAAAAACTGGGAGGGGGGGTTTGTGTCTATATAAATGAGAGATGGAGCAGCAACTACACACTCAGGGATTCTTATTGTTCGGAGGACATTGAGCTTTTATCCCTGTCATTTATGCCTTTCTACCTGCCCAGGCAGTTTGGGCAAGTGTTTGTCACTGTTGTATATATTCATCCCCCATGCTAACACTAAGACTGCGGCAGGTGTAATATATGACACAGTGGCTAAGTTAGAAAACATTGCACCCCCATTGCTGTTCCATAAAAAATGTACTGCCTAACTTTTACCAATACGTTAATTGCCCCACAAGAGGGGAGAGGGCACTTGACTTGTGCTTTGGTAACATTAAGGATGCTTACAGGGGCTATCCAAAACCACCCCTTGGGGACTCGGATCACAATATAGTCTACCTGTTCCCTCACTACAAACAGAGGCTCAAATCCAGCAAGCCTGAGTTAAGAACTACTAAGAAATGGAGTGCCTTAAAGGTTGTTTTGACTGTACAACATGGAATACCTTTATCGGCACTTGCAGGGACCTGGAAGAACTCAACTCTGTGGTGACAGACTATATACAATTATGTGTGGACTGTGTAATCCCAGAAAAAACCATTAAGGTTTTTCCAAATGATAAACCATGGGTAAATAGGGAACTCAAAGTAGCACTGAAAAAGAAAAGGTGGGCTTTTGAACAGGGGGATGTGTCCCAAATGAAAGCTATACAAAAGGAAATAAGGCAAATAAACAATGATTGCAAGCATAAATACAAATTGAAAATTGAGGGGAAGATGAGGGGTAATGATTCAAGGCAGGCATCGCAGAGAGTGTACACAATGATAGGGAAGGAGGAGAAGAAAAGACATGTTAGTGACAATGAGGATGATCTGACCTTTGCTAATGACTTAAATACATTATATGCTAGGTTTGATGCATCAGATTTCTCCACTGAACGTAACTCAATTAGGCAACAATTTGACTGTGGCCAGTCCTTGGTCATACTCATAACAGAGGAGGTTTGTAGAACCTTTAAAAAGATCAATCCAAGAAAGGCATTTGGTCCTGACAGGATCAGAGGTAGGGTTCTGAAGGAGTATAGGGAACAACTTAGCCCTCTGTTTGTTGATACACATGATATCCCCAGGGCATGGAAAACTAGTGCCGGTACCAAAAATGTCAAAACCCGTTTGTTTTAAATGATTATCGACCAGTTGCTTTAACATCAATTGTAATGAAGAGCCTCGAGAGGATTGTTTTAAACCATGTTCTTAGGGAAGAGCAACATGAACTTGACCCCTTACAATTTGCGTATAGAAATGGGAGGAGTACGGAGGATGCTCTTTTGTATATGCTGCATAATATTTATTGTCATCTTGATCGGCCCAAACAATATGCTCATGTTCTTTTTGTGGATTTTTTGTCAGCATTCAATACTAACAGACCCCATATTAGGATGGAGAGACTATTGCAGTTAGGAGTAAATAGTAACATCATCAGATGGGTAGAGTCCTTTCTGACTGAACGATTACAGTGAGTAAATGGGAGCACTATTTCCCCAGTTTTATTTACCCTCTATATATTTCGAGTAGCTTCACCTGGTGCTTATCTGCCCTAATGAAGCGAATGCAAGCACGTAATTGTCACCCGGTATTTATAGCTCCAGCGGAGGCTGCCATAGGCAGCCTCCTCATCAGTTTATCATGTTTTTAAACCCCATTCCCTTGTGTGCGCTGCCTCGCCCCAAATGGTCTGTTCACCGCAGGCGTAATTTATCTAACTTGATCTACCCACCCTTATCCACACCTCAGGAATTCACTGTCACAGGTGGATTATGGAACTGCCAGTCAGCTGTCCAGAAAGCTGACTTCATTACTGCCTTTGCCAAGACTTCCTGGCTCTCACGGAAACCTGGATCACTCCCGATAACACCGCCACCCCAGCTGCACTGTCTGCGGGATACTCCTTCTCGCACACCCCCAGGGCCTCTGGCCGAGGCGGGGGTACCGGTTTACTCATTTCCTTGTCCTGGAAGTTCTGTGTCCTCCCCAGTCCTAACCCTACTTTCTCCTCCTTTGAATTTCATGCGATTACTGTAACTCATCCCTCAAAATTTCACATTATTGTTCTGTACCGCCCTCCAGGTCCACTCGGCTCATTTCTGGACGAGCTGGACACTCTCCTGAGCTCCCTCCCTGAGGATGGCACTCCTGCTATTCTACTGGGAGACTTCAACCTCCCACCAGAAACCTCCCAACTGTCCAGGGTTGCCTCACTCCTCCAGTCTTTCGCCCTATCCCTGTCCTCTTCACCTCCCACACACAAGGCTGGTAACCAACTAGACCTTGTATTCACCAGAGGCTGCTCCATTCCCCAACTTACAGTAACTCCCCTCCATGTCTCGGACCACTTCTTTCTTTCTTTCTCCCTCTCCTATTTACTCCCCCTCAATTCATCCAATAGCTCACCCACAGTAACTTTCAGGAGAAATCTCCCTACTCTGTCACAATCCTCCCTCATCTCCACCGCTCAGTCTACACTTCCCCCTCCTGCGTCTTTCTCTAACCTGCCAGTTGATCTTGCCACCTCCACCCTCAACTCCTGCCTCTCTCAGTCCCTCGACTCACTTTGTCCTCTTGTCTCCAAACCAGCACGCTCCTCACCCCCCTGCCAATGGCTGACCGAGTCACTACGCTCCAGCAGAACATCACTGCGGGCTGCAGAGAGGAAGTGGAGGAAATCCCGATCCTCTGATGACCTGACCGCATACCATACCCTGCTGGCGACTTTCACATCTGCCCTCACGTCTGCGAAAGCCTCTTTTTTCCAATCCAAGATCAGCGCATGTGTCTCTAATCCACGTAAACTATTCTCCACCTTCTCTTCCCTCCTCATTCCTCCTCCACCCCCACCTCCCTCTTCCCTCTCCGCAGATGACTTTCTGGTCGCCTTTGAAGGAAAGGTGGCTACAATCCGGAACTCCTTCGCCCATCCAGTGAGCCCCCCAACCCCCCGGGATAAACCCACAGCCACACTGACCTCCTTTGAAATGCTGGAGGACTCCGATGTATTACAACTCATCACCTCTCATCGCGCAACCACCTGTCCACTTGACCCCATCCCATCTAAAGTTCTTCAATCCATTTCCAGCGAGCTCCTTCCCTATCTGTCTTCCATTGTTAATTCCTCTCTCTCCTCTGGTCACGTTCCCTCTGATTTTAAGATGGCTCGTGTTACCCCACTTCTCAAAAAACCCACCTTAGACCCCTCCGATGTAACGAATTATCGCCCCGTATCCCTTCTACCCTTTCTGTCCAAAACCCTTGAACGGGCAGTTCTTAAACAACTAACCTCTTTTCTCCATCAGAACAACCTGCTAGACCCTCACCAGTCTGGCTTCCGATCCGGGCACTCAACAGAGACTGCACTCCTAGCTGTGACGGAGGCACTTGCCACTGCAAGAGCCTCACACCTCTCCTCTGTCCTGATCCTTCTTGACCTGTCTGCAGCTTTTGACACGGTCAACCATAAAATACTCCTCTCCACCTTGGCTGAGATGGGAATTGCCGGGACTGCCCTGTCTTGGTTCGCTTCCTATCTTGCAGATAGGACCTACCAGGCCACCTGGAAGGGGTCTGCCTCTGCTTCTCATCCACTTGTTACGGGAGTGCCGCAGGGATCTGTACTGGGTCCTCTGCTGTTCTCCTTATACACCAGATCTCTTGGTTCAGTCATTAATTCACATGGCTTTTCCTATCATTGTTATGCAGACGACACACAACTCTTCTTTTCTTTCCCCCCCTCGGCCACACAGGTCAATGATAAGATCTCTTCCTGCCTGGCTGACATCTCCACCTGGATGGCCAGCCACCATCTGAAGCTTATGAACCTATGAACAATAATAGATGCTAAACTGTCATGGAATTCTAACACAGATGTTATCTATAAGAAAGGTCTGTAGCGTCTATATTTCATGCGTAAACTGAGACAGTTTAGAGTGGACAGAGATATATTAGTCCTCTTCTATCGCTCCTTTGTGGAGAGCATTTTAACTTTTTGTTCCATTGCCTGGTATCTTACTGGACAGATAGTCAATATGTCCAGTAAGATTGCTGGACAACACCAAAATTGCATGACGATAACCTGTCCCGAGTGATGAGGCAGGCGATTATTAGAGATGTATCACATTTCCTATTTAGCGTATACGAGCCCTTACCATCAGGCAGACGGTATAGGGTGACATCCCTCCGAACCAACTGGGCTCGCAGATCATTTGTGTCTACCAGTATTGCATTGCTGAACAAACTGTGAAACAAAATAACTGAACCTCAGTGTGTGAGGATGCTGCACCTTATAATATGAAGAGAACTTTGGTAATATGTTATGTATAGGTCTGTGATTATGTTGAGGTGTTCTGTTGTTGTTTGTTGTTGGTGTTGTTGTCATTGTGGTTGTTGGTATTGTACTTGTCTGTTAGTTTGTCTGACGATTGCTGTATGGTACATGATGAATTTCCGAAAGATCTGTCCTACCTACCTACCTACCTACCTACCTACCCACCCACCCAAATGGGTAATATCTTTTCTCAATGCCCAAGGATCAGATATTCTCATTAACATTTCTGTGTGCTCAAAAATCGAGTCTCAATGACTCATTTAATTTTATATTGGGATGGCAGGTATGCCATCCCGCCAAGTTACGCCTTGGTCTGTCACGGTCTGTCAATCATAGCTAACTGACAGTTCTCATTACCATGCCCAGACGCTTCGGGTGAACTTTTATAGTGGGAAATTTAGGCTTAGAACAATACGTTTTAAAGTACATTGAAATGACTGAATAATAAAAAAATTATGCACATTTGTTTTGTTGTTGCCTAAAGACAACTGGGAAGTGTCACGTTCAACCACCATGTTACTCTTTAACCTGCTTTTATCCTCACTAATAATTGTCTACTACTTCTCAATTATTGCTTTTGCACCATATCTACCAGCCGTTCCCGAACGTATACACTGTATTATGACGTACCATCTGCACGTTCAATTGTTAACCGGCTACAATATTGCAAAGCCATATGGATTCAACGGGAGCTCTTCTGCGCTTACTCACCTGTGTTCTTCTTTAAAACCACGGACAGGTTTGCTAATGATATTTCACGCATTGCATAGCTATGTCATGGTGCTGCCCCTAACAAAGTGACAGACTGGTAAACCTCCGGTTGAACGATTGAATCCTGCCTCGTCCTCAGGCAGATAATTTCGTCTTTTACACTAACGTTCTCTTACGCTTATATTTGCTTTACCAAAACTCACTCATGGCCACCCATATGCATTTCATGACGGCAAATGTACTCCTTTTATTAAAAAGTTACACCAGTTCACCGCTGTGCCATTTCTACTAACTACATTTCTTCACTTGGCTACTGTACAAAACCTTCTTATCAGCAAACGCCACGTTTCTACATTCATGTTACCTCGCCCTGTTCTCTATCTAGCCACATACAAACAATTACTATGTATGTACGTTCTGCAACTCCCCATTAAAACATTACATTTGAAATCATGATTCACTCATAATTATAACTACTAGTACTGAACATGAAAAAAACACAGCAGTGCAATACATTTCACACGTTACTTAACCCTCCACTTTAACGGTTAACACAATATAGCGACTGTTATATATACCGTTCGATAAGGTATATATATAAGGTATAAGCTCGCTCATGGTCACTCCATTTACTTCGCACTATACTCCGTGATCATGTAAACCTTCACCTACATGCCCATTCTGCTAAAAACATATTGTTTCAACTACGGAATTTCGTAATTTCATCCTAATTTCTCTCACACTGTTGTTATTTTCTCATATGCAAAGCCTGCTGGGACATATGCGTCTGCTCCTATTCTCCACTATCATGTTTTCCGGTTCTAGTTTAGCAAAACAGCGAAGAGGATTCCTACCTATCAAAATGCCTTATAAACCTTACAAACACTAAAAGTGCATCTCCACGAAATAACAGACAACGAAGCAGGACAGAAGGATAAACCTTACAAACACTAAAAGTGCATCTCCACGAAATAACAGACAACGGAGCAGGACAGAAGGCTACACAAGTTGCGACCTAGGGAGTTATAATTCTACGGGCTTGCTGATTCTTTTGTCAGTCAAGGCTCGTTGGATGGACGTCAAATCCGTGAGTACATACACTGGCCATATTTCATCTGCGTTTCTGATGCGTTTACGCTTACGCCACTGCATCCTTTCTCACAGCCACTGTTTTACATATATATCAAACCGAAACTGCTGAACGGTACACGCTCATCAGACTGTACAAATTCACACAAGGATAGCCATCCACAACCGTTTCTTACAGGGTCGCATTTCTCACTCTCATAATAAAACGCTTTGCAAAAAGAAATGATATCTCATAAAAAACACATTTTCAATGTACAAAAATGCTAAGTTACGCAAAAGTATTGATATCAAAATGACGCCAAGTTACGGTACTACAAACAATATAGGCTATCTTGCCTCACCGAAATGACATAAGATGTATTTCAAAGCAATGCTACCCAATATTTCCTCAGTTCTTTCAAGTCACTTGGCCCTGTGTTTTGTAATCTTACCATTGTCAATGTCATGCAAACTTTGTGTCAGATCAAAGAGTCAAATATTTCGAATTGCCTCATGGAACACATTGAAATGAATGTACAAAACTGCTGCTGAGTAACTACAGGAAGCATATTTCTCCAGAAAACATGTTTATACATGCTTCTGAACTGAATTTGAGTACATGTGCAAGTTATTGTATATTTGCTACGTACAATACGTAAAATACATATTGTACATACATACATAGAGAACTTCTTTATCCCCATGGGGACATTTCCCTCGCAGCATGTTATATTCACATTTACGAACACACACTTATACCAAGAAACATACTATCATTCACGCAACAGAAAGTCTGGGCAGCGAAATACATACATACCAATACAAATTGGACATATACACGCCTATTCAATCAATCTTGACTGTGAGAGAGCCATCCACACATATGTTTGGCCTGTCCATGTAGTGCATGCTTATACACAGGGCCAAGTGACTTGAAAGAACTGAGGAAATATTGGGTAGCATTGCTCTGAAATACATCTTATGTCATTTCGGTGAGGCAAGATAGTCTATATTGTTTGTAGTACCATAACTTGGCGTCATTTTGATATCAATACTTTTGAGTAACTTGGCATTTTTGTACGTTGAAAACGTGATTTTTATGAGATGTCTACATACAGTACCGGTTAAAAGTTTTAGAACACCTCCATTTTTCCAGTTTTTTATGAAATTTACACAGTTGTCTCAATGTACTCTGAAATTAAAGCATAGAACAAATAAATAATTGGAGATAAAAATAAATAAATCATGGAATCGTTCTGTATAACACTATTTATTCTAATTTTTGACTCATCAAAGTAGCCATCTTTTGCAGATATAACAGCTGAACACACTTGTGGCATTCGTTCTACAATGAAAATCAAATATTGTTTAGAAAGCAGTTAAATTAACCTAGTTTTCAGTTGGAACTGTTTCCTAAAGTGCTGGCAACCTGAAACCACTGTGCTCAAGGAAATTTTCAAAAATATCAACATACTGCAGGTGGAGTGAATCAGATATGTCAATGACAGACAAACCCTCAAAACAACAAATGAACAGGACTCAGAGGTCACAATAGCTTTTGGTAGTCATTGGAAATCAAGCATTTTCAAAACACTGGCCATGAAAATTTCTGTGTTTCAGCCAATTTCACTGTGTGTCGTAAACAAACATACATTATTCCCAATCATTTGTGAATCAGACACACAATGTCAGCTGTCAGCAGAGGTGGCACTCAAACACACTCCACTAAAACATGCTGTCTGTACAGCTGGCTGAAAATTCTGTAAGTATCTAAAAAACCCTTCATTTCACATAAAAACTGTCCGGACAAATTGAAAGCGTACACAAATCTGAAATGATCCAAAAACCCAATTTAACTTTAAAGGGTGTGATATTTCTTTCCCTTCGTGAAGCACACATCCCAGAGCACCACACAGACGTATCAAGCTGCTAATCATGCACAAAGCGGTACAATACAGACGTACCCATGCGCTGATCTGAGCCTCGCTCTTCTTTCCAGAGGTTTCCAGATTGACAGACATCCAGTAGTAGGCAGCTGTAACACAAGCATTTTGTAACTTTGAACACAATCAAAACACAGAACCTCTGCGAAGTTGGCACCCCATGTGATCAGAACATGAATAAAAATATTGTCATTCGTTTGTGCTGCGTTTGTGCCGGTTTGTGCCAATTTGTGCCATAAAAAACATCATAATTTGTACCAGTATGGTTTTTGATATATTTCACATTATATTTTAAGAGCTGTGATGTCACTTTCCACCCCAAGTAACTCCAAATTGCTCCAAAGTAGTCTCGTCGTTTGTTCTATGTTTGTGCTCATTTGTGCCGTGGAAAGACACAAATGTGCTATTTTCATTCTTTAGATATTAAACGTTACTTTTTTCACCAGTGACGTTATTTTCCACTCCATCGTTGTCCAAATCACTCCAAAGTAATCTTGTTCGTTTGTGCTGCGTTTGTGCTGTATTTGTTTTGTTAAGTGCCGTTATGTTCATTTAGATATGAAACATTTTTATTGACGTCATCTTCCACCCCAACAAGCTCCGAATCGGCCCAAAGTGATGTCATTAGTTTGTGCTGGGTTTGTGCTCATTTGTGCCGTAAAAATTATTGTTTGTGTCGGTATTCTTTTTGAGATAGTAGCCTAAACCTTTTGACTTGTGAATAATCATCCAGCCTCTCAGCTAGGTTCCTAGCTAGGTAATCTACCTCCAAGTCTGCATCGTTTGTGCTGCGTAGCTATTCTCATCACTGGCAGCGTTGTGCACAAATGAGCTAATCATTAAATTATGGTTTTCTTTTTTTCCTATAACAAACCTCTTCAAATGTTCTGAAGATCAGCTTGCTTGCGCACAATCTGCGCATATCTGGTTTACATGAACGTGCCCTCAAAATGTATGTTTGCATATTTATCATCATGTCTAAGATACTTTCAATAGTCATTCAATTATTCACAATAAGTCGTTTTAGTCGTTCACAGATATTGTCACTGAGTCAGTAGAGAAGGTAAGAAGAGCTATCCTCACTGTCCAAGCAGTTCAACGACCTGATTTCATTAGCCTCGTTTTTTTTACCATGAGCACTCTTTGGCCGTGTTCAATTTCTCTTGATCTGCGCAGATTAGACTATATCACAGGGTTTCTTTTCTGTCATACAACGAACCCTTTCAGTTGTTATACAAATCAGCAAATCTGCGCAGACTGATCGGATCGAAAATAGATGTTGAATACAGCATTTGTGTTTAGATCTAGCTGACTATTCAGGGGAGGCAGTAATCTCCTGTACAGTAGATCTCCAGTATCAAGTAGACTATGCTATCAAAGTCGCCCAAATGAATTAATGAACTCAGGATTTAAAAAATATATTTTACACTGAAAGGAGTGCTTACTTGTTCCTAGTGTTTCCCACACAGTTCCCAAGGATATGGGGGTAGCTTTGTTTCATCATTCACAAATAACCCATACAAGGCTGACCCCAGTTGACAGCAGAGAGCAGCGACGCGGGTCTGGGGGATATGGATTCCTACAACGTTGCTCTCCCATGCCATTTTATGCCGACACAAACAGCACTGTTACATACCGACACAAACAATAATTTTTACGATAAAAATGAGCACAAACCCAGCACAAACGAATGACACCACTTTGGGCCGATTCGGAGCTTGTTGGGGTGGAAGTTGATGTCATGGCTAATAATCAAACACTTCATATCTAAATGAACATAATGGCACTTAACAAAACAAATACAGCACAAACCAGCACAAATGCCGCACAAACTAACGAGATTACTTTGGAGCAATTTAGACAATGATGGGGTGGAAAATGACGTCACTGGTGAAAAAAGTAATGTTTAATATCTAAAGAATAAAAATAGCACATTTGTTTCTTTCAACAGCACAAATGAGCACAAATGTAGAACAAACAACCGAGACTACTTTGGAGCAATTTGGAAAGTGACGTCACGGCTCCTAAAATATAATGTAAAATATATCAAAAACCATACCGGCACAAATTATGATTTTTATGGCACAAATCGGCACAAACCCAGCGCAAACGTAGAACAAACAACCGAGACTACTTTGGAGCAATTGGTAGTTACTTGGGGTGGAAAGTGATGTAACAGCTCATAACATATAATATGAAATATATCAAAAAACCATACCGGTAAAATATATCAAAAACCATACCGGCACAAATTATGATTTTTACGGCACACATTGGCACAAACGCAGCACAAATGAATTTTTGTTCATGTTCTGATCACATGGGGTGCCAACTTCACAGAGATAAACACAGAGGCACTACACATCCACTCCATTGCTTGCTCCTGTGAGTTTAGCCTATAGGCCTATAACATTAATGGCACTAACACCGGCAGTAGTAGTACCAGTTGGCAGGATGTCCATCTCTGGTCATTCAAGTACTTACATACTGCCAGCATATGAACAAGCTACATATGTAAGGTCCTCTTCAGAATGACTGTTTGAGCTTAACTCAGGGCTACTAGGGGCGACATGGCTCAGGAGGTAAGAGCGGTTGTCTGGCAGTCGGAAGGTTGCCGGTTCTATCCCCGCACTGGGAGTGTCGAAGTGTCCCTGAGCAAGACACCTAACCCCTAACTGCTCTGGTGAATGAGAGGCATCAATTGTAAAGCACTTTGGATAAAAGCGCTATATAAATGCAGTCCATTTACCATTTAACTGATGGACTGTGAAGAGGAGTAGCAGTTTCATGACATGACATGTTTTTAAGGACAGCATTTGCTTTTCTGTACTCTCAAGAACTGACAAAACTTTGGTTGCGAGATGTGCAGTTTTCAATCGGAATGTGTGCAATGTAATGTTTGGTCAGAGGAATTCATGGAAGAAATGTACTGTTGTTTTGTAATGAATTTGCGTGGCAATGACTTACTGGCCTGATAGCACGGCCCCCAGTCCTATGTTGGTTCCAGATTCTGAGGTGCCCAACCCCCCACCCCCCCACCCCCAAGTCCAAGCACATTCCTAGACAGAACTGACAGAGGTAGTTGCAGTAATGAGCATGATCACAAGCAAATCAGCACCTGGGGTAAAATTTTAAGAACGCTTGTTTCCGAACTTACTTCGTATAGCACAGAACTCAGAGAAGCTGCATTTCACAACAAGAGGTTCTGAAACACAAAAGGGGTAGCAGCTTTTAAGCAGTGTAAATATATCAGCTTTTATCAGAGCTTGTTTGGAAATGTCACTTGTGGTTGAGGCTGTGAACGGTGTGGAGGGCGTGGCTGAAGCTGCACTGAGAAAGTGATTGGCCATAAGGTGGCACAGGGAGCACTAGAAATTTGCCACAACAAATTTGATCCGGGTGACAAAATGACATTTTAAAACAGCTGTTATAGCCATTGTGACATACTTAAAGTTTCGTTACAGCGTCCTTTGCTATGCCGACACTGCCAGCTTGATACATTCTGTGGCGATAAAAATTTGAAGACAACTCAGCAATTTCTCTGGTTTAATGGGTAATTTTCCACCCTGAAATGTGATCGTATTCGTAAACGGCTACACATGTCATCTAACTTGAAAGTAGTTGGCTATCTCCCTGGATATGAATTTCATGTTTTTAACAGAAAATAATAATAATAATAATAATAATAATAATAATAATAAATGTGATTTTATCCACAGAAATAGCTATACAAAAAGGCAAAATAAATGTTGTGGTCGCAATCGCCATCGTAGACATCAGAAAGAAATGTCACTGACCAAAAAAAAAGAAAAAAGTTGGCTCTCTTTGCAGTGGTTTGGGCTGGAAACTAGCTGTAAGAGTGTAATAAGCACCCCGAAGTGAAGCACAACACTGCCTACTGATCATAGATAAGATCGCTGTGAGGTTGCTTTCCATAGAGGATTCCAATCTGCATGCTCCCATATTACTGAAAATGCTGTAGCGGTGGCTAGCTATAAGTGCATATCGGCGTATAAGTGTTGTGTGCATTGTATTTATAGTAGCGTTGTGCTGGCTTGTGGAGCAGCTAACTAATTGTTAAATAGTCTACTTACACCACTATATCACCGAGGTTCCTGAAAATGTAAGCCTGTGTTTTTTTTTGTTAATTTTATTATGCAAATTCAAGTTAAAAAGCTATGTTAGACATGGTTAAATATCAGAAATGAGGACCACTGACTCTTTACCTATAGGTCTACCCTTTCTATTGCAATATTCCTTAAATAATTTCTAGATAACAGTGGCTATATCAAAGGTGCAATTGAGGTAACAGTAGTCGGTGCGCTTTTTTCCATCTTTTACCATGAACAATAGAACTACTGTAAGAAATTGTGGTGATGCTTAACATTGAATCATGCCCACTACTTGCTATGCAACGCCACCTCCAGGGACAAACTTTTATTGTTTTTGTCAGTGACATTTCATTCTGATCGCAACCACAACATTTATTTTTGCCTTTTTGTATAGCTATTTCCGTGGATAAAATCACATTTATTATTATTATTTTCTATTAAAAACATTAAATGCATGCAAGTTAGATGACATGTGTAGCCATTTGTTAATACAATCATATTTCAGACTGGAAAATAACCCATTGAACCAGAGAAATTGCTGAGGATCATTTTTGCAGCCCGGATCAAATTTGTTGTTGCAATACACCAAAAATTTAAAGTTGCCCTCCCACCTCCCCGCGGTCCACAGTCGCAATCCCCCACCCCCCCCCCCCCCCCCCCCCCCCTCCCCCAACCCGCCCATCCTTCCCCCAGGTCTACGATCACAATGTCTCCCTCCACTCCTCCCACCCCAGTAAACCATGATTGGAACTCTGGAGCCACTACTGCATGGCAGTGAATTACATTGGCGGGGGAAGGGCTTAGGGCTGAAAGAATAAGTGTGTACAACGTTATGTCCAATGCACACCGACTGTGCCCCAGCTAAATGCACCAGGCCTTGCACTACTCTAATCCAATATATTGCAGCTGAAAAAGGAAGAAATCCAAACATGCAGAAAGGCAAGTGGCTAAACAGAGCTACGAGAATTAAGTCACTGTCCAACAAAAAGTATACAGGTAGTTAAAAACCAAACTCACCTGGCGGCGTCACAACGGAAGCCACTGATATGACAGGCGGCTTGGTTGTAGAAGGAGGGGAGACTGCTGTTGCTAAGAAGACATAATACAAATTAGGAATACAAACTATTAGGCTCCACATTCATATATCACACATTGCTACAGCATACTGCCGTTTTAGAAGCCACTCCAAGTCACTATTCAAACGTTCAAACAAAGAAGGACAGAACCAAGTATTCTCCTCCTGTCCTCTGAAGTAGCACTTTAGGTGTCACTCAACTCTGGGCACAGTGCCTATAGAGTTGCTCCTTACAGTGCAATAATTTGGTAGACACTCTTATCCATAGCGACATACTGAAGTGGAGAAAACTCTCAGGAATACAAAATTGCGATGTCACCAAGAAGGCACAGAAATCCATTAGTAATCAAAAATTATAATGTTAGCTTAACATTAGCCTAGTTACAATACAGCAATTTGTATTGTAACTAGGGTTGCCAGATTCTTGGTTCTAGACTCGAATGTCTCATTTTCAAAATATTTGTCTGGTTTGTGGTTTCTCCACTTGTTGTCATAAATTTCCCCCACCACCTACTCCAAAATTTAGAATTTGTGTTTAGGGTTCACAAATTGTAAATCTGGCAACCTTAATTGTAACACTAAAAGAAAGTGCCACTAGACAAATAGCCTCTTACACAGCTATTACTATATCATTAAAGGGAACATAAAATGGAAATCCAAAGTCTGCATCAAAATACTCAGACTGTCATATTAGATCCAACTGTGGAGATTAGAGGAGAGGCACTAGCTCATGGTTGCCTGTGCTCACCAGGCATGAGTGAGGGGAAGAGCCGCCCAGCGATGGGTGCCAAGGCTGTAAGAGAAGGGATCATCATCCGGACATGTCACTGAGAGGCCTGATACCCCACACCCACAGTCATGTTACCACATGTTACCACACACCACTGAACAAGGACTCCCAGGGCCTTTAACACACAGCCTGGTTAACAAGCATGGGGGTTAGGTCATCATGAAATAGCACATAGCCTGTTCCTAGTGGGACCGATTGTATTCAGCCAATTTAAACAAATTCTCAGCACTAAGCAGTACAAAATCTTCACACCAGGCATAATTTGCAAGACAAAACACAGAGTCATAACTGGTACAAGCATTGTATAAAACACAAAGACAACAGTACTGACGTCATTAGTATAGAAACAAAATTATAACCAGTGTAAATGTAAGATAGCACACAAATGTCTGCTGCAGACTGTGATGTCACCCCTTGCCAAGAAATAAGAGGATGATTAGTTCTCTTAGCTGAGGACCATTGGTCTTCAGCTCAGCGGGCTAATCATATCTCTTATTGTGCTGAGTAGCTACACTTGTAACAGTTCTACCCCATAACATAAGCAGAGACAATATTACAGCCAATATGAGCATAGAGATAATATTATTATCAGCATAAGCATAAAGCAAGCTGGAAGACGAAATTATAAACCACAGAAGCACGAGGACATGATAGGAAGTACGATACTTTCTATAAATTAAGGAAACATGCTGTGCACATAGGCTAAAACTAGGTTAGGAAACAGCTGTGTCTTTTCCTATCAGCACCCAACAATCCTGAAATTTATACTAGTCTGACTGTAAATTCCTGAGTGGATTATGGGTTGGACAAATTGGAGAATGACATTTGGAAACCAGTTGGAGTCCTTGAGGTGCATTTTTAATTAACCTTTTTATTTTACCTTTAATTAATCAGGTAAGTTATTGAAAACAATCTTACTTTTATGTAACAACCAAGTCAAGAGGTGCTGGTCCTAAAAAGATGTGATGAGTGAAAGGCATTTCAGAGACCTAAAAAGCTATATCATACCACCCTTGACCCTTGCCATGTCAAACCCTTAAAGATAAGTATGTATGGGTTTGGCTAAAACTTTGGAGGTGGGAAACCCCTTAGGAAAACTAGAAGATGGCATTCAGTAGAGTGCATACCTCTGCAACACTATGTAATTGTCAAGATATGCCAGTTCCACATGTGATATTCACCAAAAGTTAACTATTTCTTCCATGACCTTCACACATGCATTTTCATGACTGTATCTGAAATGGGGCTGGAGCTATGCCTACTTAAAGTCTAGCCACTCTAGATGGTTATTGCAATGGCCAATCAGCACTATATTTGTTTAGTGGCCAGAAATAAGCTCCCCAGCACCCCCATTTTGTTTGATTGAGCTAATAATGTAGGGTTTTCCTCTTATCTATGCTGAGAGGTGCACAAGGTTTCATGGTGTTATGTGAATCCATTTGCTATATGACTTTTTGTGAGAAGCCAGGCCCGGTGCCATACCCCCTTTTTGGCTACTGGTGTAAAAGGATAATCAGCTCTTCCTTGCTCCATGAGCAACCTTTGTGGTATTGTGTAAACCTGTTTGGAAATGACATGCACTTTTGTGACAAGCCACTCCCAACACCAAGTTTTCCTTTGGGCAATGGGTGTGAAAAGTTAATCAGTTCTTCCTTGCCCTAAATCAACCTTTCAAAAATTTGTGGTGTTATGTGAATTGTTATATGCCTTTTTGTGAAAAACCACACCCATTGCCATGCCCCCCTTTGGCCAATTGGTGTGAAAAGTCGGTGTAGTCAGTTATTCCTTGCCCTAAGACCAAGTTTTCCACAAAGTTTCATGATAATCCATTCATAACATTAAGAGATATCCTGCTAAAAGAAG